>NW_028163914.1:0-63750 GCF_964263955.1 Coregonus lavaretus | reverse complement strand
CCCTAACCCAACCTAACCCTAACCCTAACCCTAACCCTAACCCTAACCCTAACCCTAACCCTAACCCTAACCCTAACCCTAACCCTAACCCTAACCCTAACCCTAACCCTAACCCTAACCCTAACCCTAACCCTAACCCTAACCCTAACCCTAACCCTAGGTGGTACCCTAACCCTAACCCTAACCCTAACCCTAACCCTAACCCTAACCCTAACCCTAACCCTAACCCTAACCCTAACCCTAACCCTAACCCTAACCCTAACCCTAACCCTAACCCTAACCCTAACCCTAACCCTAACCCTAACCCTAACCCTAACCCTAACCCTAACCCTAACCCTAACCCTAACCCTAACCCTAACCCTAACCTAACCCTAACCCTAACCCTAACCCTAACCCTAACCCTAACCCTAACCCTAACCCTAACCCTAACCCTAACCCTAAACCCTAACCCTAACCCTAACCCTAACCCTAACCCTAACCCTAACCCTAACCCTAACCCTAACCCTAACCCTAACCCTAACCCTAACCCTAACCCTAACCCTAACCCTAACCCTAACCTAACCCTAACCCTAACCCTAACCCTAACCCTAACCCTAACCCTAACCCTAACCCTAACCCTAACCTAACCCTAACCTAACCTAACCCCAAAACCTAACCCTAACCTAACAACCTAAACCTAACCCTACTCCTAACCCTAACCCTAAACCTAACCCTACCCTACCCCCTACCTAACCTAAACCTAAAACTAACCCTAGCTCCTAACCCTAACCCTAAAACTAACCCTAGCTCCTAACCCTAACCCTAAAACTAAACCTAGCTCCTAACCCTAAAACTAACCCTAGCTCCTAACCCTAACCCTTAACGTAATTCTAACCCTAACACTAATTCTAACCTTAACCCTAAACCCCCTAGAAATAGTATTTGACCTCGTGGGGACTAACAAAATGTCCCCAGTTGGTCAAATTTTTGTTTTTTACTATTCTTGTGGAAACTTCTGGTCCCAACAAGAATTGTTAAACACGTCCACACACACACAACACACACACACACACACACACACACACACACACACACACACACACACACACACACACACACACACACACTCAGTGCATTTAGTGGTGAATGGGTTGGTTTTGGGGAGCTTCCCAGGTGGAATATGGTCCAGTACACTACTGAAGAATGCACTCCTTACCGTAGCGTGTGTGTGTGTGTGTGTGTGTGTGTGTGTGTGTGTGGTGTGTGTGTGTGTGTGTGTGTGTGTGTGTGTGTGTGTGTAGTGGGTGCTCAGCAGGGCAGAGAGTGCAACAGAGTGAGCGTGTCCACATGGTGAAGAGATGGAGCAAAGATGAGAGAGAGATGCTTTCCAGACAGTTTTTCTGTTAGCTTGGTGTTGGGGAGAGTGATCAATCTTTCTCCTCTCTATCTCTGGACCCCGGATAAATACTTGATCACATATTGTACTGCCCAATATGACTTCTCCCTCTAAGTATCCACCCTGAGTATTGTGTGTGTGGTTTCTCCCTCTAAATATCCACCCTGAGTATTGTGTGTGTGGTTTCTCCCTCAAACTATTCACCCAACACTCTCAGCCAAAAACTCCCTTTGTGGAGCATGGTAATATCCGGGTTTGAGTTTAATGGAAGAATGTCTTCATGAGTTTTTACTAGAGAGTAAATGAGGGTCAGTGTGCTTTGGGGACTCTCCTATTTTCTACTTTGTGTCTGAGCCACTGTAGGAGAGGTGGTTCACTGATCTAAAGCTTACGTAATGACAATCCCTCAGACCAGAGCCTGTATTCACAAAGCATCTCAGAGTATGTATTCATCCATGTGTTTTATTCATTGTGATCTAAAAGGCCAAACTGATCCTAAGTCAGCACTCCCACTCGGAGACGCTTGAGGCATACAGCCCATATTCATAAAGTATCTCAGAGTAGGAATGTTTAGAATCAGATCCCCCTTCTTAATCATTATGATTTTAAACAGTAAAACTGACCGTAGATCAGCACTTCTACTGGGTTTGAGAATACGGGCCCAGAAGATTGATGTAATGCCTAAGCTTTAGCTCAGAGGTATAACTCGTTCTGGAGTCATGCAGACAACTCAGGTTGAAAGTCAGTCCCATCAGGTTAGGATCAAAGGTTGAGTGTGTGTGTGTCGCTGTCTGCCTCGCTGCTGTGTTGCATCATTTCAACATGACAGCGTGGTTTCTAAACAGCCCTGTTTTCCACTAGTCAACAAGGAGAGAGACACGGTGTCACAGAGTTGTGTATTGTTAACAACATCAGCTAACCTGATCCTACAGTACATGGTCATTGTGGCTTTATGTGTGTGTTACTATCAGTTAAATCTATCTAGAGCGCTCACACACACACACACACACACACACACACACACACACACAAAGCTAACCCGATCCTATGGTACATAGCATGTCTGTTACTTAAGTCCAGTCTGTCTGGAGAATTACATTCTCAACCAGAACCAAGGTGTCAGTTACACAAAAACATCTCTCCTGCCATGTCTCCTGCCTCCTGCCTCCTCCTCCTCCTTTGTTTCTCCCATGTATCTGTAATTTGGTCTGGCGGTCTTCACAGGGTTTAGACTTGCTGTCACCACTCTGCCTTTCTGATCTCTCTCTTGGTCTGATCCAGTTTCTCTCTCTATTCTCTCTCTGTATCTTTTTTATTGGGCGATCTCCCCATCACTCTATCCAGGCTAATGAATAGGACAATGGGACATCTTCCCTGGCTTGTTACTGCGCCCCTTCTCTCTCTCTCTCTCTCTCTCTCTCTCTCTTCTCTCTCTCTCTCTCTCTCTCTCTCTCTCTCTCTCTCTCTCTCTCTCTCTCTCTCTCTCTCTCTCTCTCTCTCTCTTTTTCTCTCTCTTTTCTCTCTCTCTCTCTCTCTCTCTCTCTCTCTGTCTCTCTGTCTCTCTGTCTCTCTCTCTCTCTCTCTCTCTCTCTCTCTCTCTCTCTCTCTCTCTCTCTCTCTCTCTCTGTCTCTCTGTCTCTCTCTCTCTCTCTCTCTCTCTCTCTCTCTTCTTTCCCTCTATCCCATTTTCAATGAAATCCCCCTTTTTACACAATGCTTCCATACACACAAGAGAGCAATCCGCTACCGCTCAGATGTGTAGTTTTAATAATAATAAATAAATAATAATTATTAGTTTTAAAGCATAGTAAAGTGCCTTTGACACATTATGCAAACCTTAACGTTCACTGGAATAGATTGAATACCTCTGTCTGTGTGTGTGTGTGTGTGTGTGTGTGTGTGTATGATGTGAACTACGGTTCAGGAACTCATGTTGAGGTTTCACACTCACTACTTCTATTGACACATGGTAGACTATGGTTCAAACGCAGCATTCTGGCATATTGAGGATTCCAGGCCTTTTCCCACTTGTTTAGGCCTACACTTCGGTGTGTATTTACTATTCTGTGTGTGTGTGTGTGTGTTTGTGCGTGCATTCAGGCATAACCATTGTGAGCAGTTGGCATGGACATGTTCAGTTAAAGGGTACAGGACCATTGTGTGTGTGTGTTATTGTTGGGGCCATTGTGTGTAACATGGACGCAAGCCATTCACCGGAATTGAAAAGCCTCGGCCAGTGTGCATCCGATATGCCAAACAATGCATAGAGAAAGAGAGAGACAGAGAAATAGGGAGAGAGAGAAAGAGAGAGAGAGACGCACACCCTCTGTCTTTCTGTCTGCCTCCTCTCTTTATGCCAGGTCAGGGGGTGTGGTAGCCCTTGTAAGATGGGCGCTGCCCTCTCAGTCCTCCGTTGGGGCTGGGTGGCACTGACACTGGACGGGGGAGGAAATGACAAGGACGGGTGGTGTGTAAAATGTAAATTTCAGCATTGAAAAGTCCCCGGAACAATTTACATTAAAGTCTAATGGGTTTTATTGGCCCTAATAGAGGTCATGGGGTCAGCATCCCAAATGGCACTCTGTTCCCTATATAGTGCACTGCTTTTGACCAGGGCCCATAGGGCTGAAAAGGTTGCCATTTGGGACGTAACCAGGCAGTCAATATTAGCTGGGAGTAGAGGGGAGAAAATCAGGCTAATTCAGGATGAGATGAGCTAATGTGGGAGGACAGTATTGAACTGGCAGTTGCACACACACACACACACACACACACACACACTTACTTGCATGAGCACACACACTCCCACTCACACACGCACGCTTGGTGCATATGCACCCGCACATGAGATTGTGTGTGTGAGTGGGAGTGTGTGTGCTTGTGCAAGTAAGTGTGTGTGTAACTGCCAGTTCAATACTGTCCTCCCACATTAGCTAATCTCATCCTGAATTAGCCTGATTTTCTCCCCTCTACTCCCAGCTAATATTGACTGCCTGGTTACGGCCCAAATGGCAACCTTTTCAGCCCTATGGGCCCTGGTCAAAAGCAGTGCACTATATAGGGAACAGAGTGCCATTTGGGATGCTCCCTCTCCTCCCTCCCTCTCGCTCTCTCTTTCTCTCCCTCTGACACCTACACATATATGTACACACACACACACACACACACACACACACATACACACACACACACACACACACACACACACACACACACACACACACACACACACACACACTGATTCAAAGAGACACAAACACAGCAGTAGCTCCTCCCACACCGTGGTTGTTTTTGGAAGTCTAATTGGACCCCATGCCGCCTTTAATCCTGTCCAGCACAAAGCAGAACACCAAGTGTGTGTGTGTGTTGTCTGTGTGAGTGTGTGTGCGCACATGCTTGTGTGTGCATTGTGCTAGTGGTGTGTGTTTGTGTGTGTGTGTGTGTGTGTGTGTGTGTGTGTGTGTAGAAAAACTGAGCTTTCAATAGAATCCAACTATGTCAGGAAACAGCACGAGAAGTTATCTGTACAACACACAGGTTGAGTTGAGTCTCAAATGGCACGCTATTCCATATATAATGCACTACTTTTGACCAGAGGTCATGAGACTCTAATCAAAAGTAGTGCACTACATAGGGAATAGGGTGCCATTTGGGACACAAGCACAGTGTTAGATATACAACAGTCCGGAATTATGATATTCTTGCCATTTTGGAAGGAGCAGTGTGTACGTTTGTGCGTACACACACGTTACACACACATACACACACACAAACACACACACACGTTACACACACGTTACACACACGTTACACACACATACACAAACACACACACACGTTACACACATACACTTTACCCTGTGCCTGCCTACCTGCCTGCCAAGGAGTACACACTCCACTGATCATGTTGCGTGTTAATGACACCCGTATTGTCTTAGTGTGTTCTTAGCATGTGGAGTTTGATAGAGTGACATGGAGTCAGGTGGGGGATTTACTGGATGTGTGTCTACGTGACTGACCAGGTGAATCCAGGTGAAAGCTGTGATCCCTTATTGATGTCACTTGTTAAATCCACTTCAATCAGTGTAGATGAAGGGGAGGAGACAGGTTAAAGAAGGATTGTTATGCCTTGAGACAATTGAGACATGGATTGTGTATGTGTGCCAATCGAAGGATGAATAGGCAAGACAAAATATTTAAGTGCCTTTGAACAGGGTATAGTAGTAGGTGCCAAGTGCACAGGTTTGAGTGTGTCAAGAACTGCAGCGCTGCTGGGTTTTTCACGCTCAACAGTTTTTTCCGTGTGTATCAAGAATGGTCCACCACCCAAAGGACATCCAGCCAACTTGACACAACTGTGGGAAGCAGTGGAGTCAACGTGGGCCAGCAACCCTGTGGAACGCTTTAGACACCTTGTAGAGTCCATGCCCCGACGAATTGAGGCTGTTCTGGGGGCAAAAAGGGGTGCAACTCAATATTAGGAAGGAGTTTCTAATGTTTTGTTCACTCAGTGTATGTAGGTTTCATATTGTGTCATTACTTGTCAGTGGAAGACTGATCTCATGCTATAGGAATTCTGATGATCATAGCTAGAAAGCATCTCTTTCTGTCTGTTTCTCTGTCTCTCTCTCTCTCTCTCTCTCTCTCTCTCTCTGTCTCTATCTCTCTCTCTCTCTCTGTCTGCCTGCCTGCCAGTCTGTCTGTCTGTCTGTCTGTCTGTCTGTCTGCCTGTCTGTATTTTGGCTCTGTCTCTCTCTTTCTCTCTATCTCTCTGTCTCTCTCTCTCTTTCACTCTTTTTCTGCACTCTCTTCCTCCTTTCTTTCTTTCTTTCTTTCTTTCTTTCTTTCTTTCTTTCTTTCTTTCTTTCTTTCTTTCTTTCTTTCTTTCTTTCTTTCTTTCTTTCTTTCTTTCTTTCTTTCTTTCTTTCTTTCTTTCTTTCTTTCTTTCTTTCTTTCTTTCTTTCTTTCTTTCTTTCTTTCTTTCTTTCTTCTTTCTTTCTTTCTTTCTTTCTCTTCTGATCATCTATACCACGCTCCTTCTCTCTCCTCTCCTCTCCTCTAATGGCAGAAAGCTAGCTTCATTTCAAAAGGAAGGCCCTATAACGTCCAGTTCTTTTAATAAATAATGAACCTTTCTCTCTCTCCCTCTCATCCTTTTCTTCCACTCTGTCTATTCCTCCCAGAGCCCTCTGATCACCTTTGTCTTCCACCCTGCTGTGTGCTTCAGCCATGATGTAATACCAGTCTAACCTTATCTAATGTTTTGTATTGATTTATTTATTTATGCGGTGTGCACTGTCCAGAAGAATTATCACTGTGAATTATTGTAATGTTTGTTTATGTGCCAATCCCGTAAGGGGTGGGTTGCCAACTGGCGACTTGACATGAAAATACAACTTCATTCATCCATTCATACACATGCACGCGCACGCGCATGCACACACACACAAACACACACAAACACACACAGTCTTCACACACACAGAGAGGCTTTTTCACACATACACGTTCCACTCCAACCAAATTGCATCCTGTCCCATTTCACATAATAACAGAGGCTGTGGATGCACCAATAAGTCATTATCCTTTTATGCTTTTTGTTTCGGCAATGAGAGGGTTTTCAGACCGCCTTATCTATCGTCGGACACAACAACAATTCATGCAGAACAGCTTCAGTTTGCAGGAAATGACTGTCTTTTTAAGTGGTTATTTTCTAGATGTAAGAGCTGGTATTTACCCTTGCCTTGCCTTAAAGGGATAGTTCATCCAAATTAAGAAATGGATTTAGACATGAAATGCGGAAATGCTAATATCAGTGATGTTGACTTGCATTGGACTTTTTGCCACGAATGCAAAAAAAAATGATATTTTCGGAGACATTGGCCAGGTAAATAAACCAAACATGGAATGCTGTATTACCTTGTCCATAGACTGCTTAAAGGGTAAAGGAAAGCAGTATGTCACTTTGTAATTTAGGTTAACTATCCTTTTAAATGTGTGACTATGGTCTGACTAAAAACCAGAAGTGCTGAAGGAGAGTGTCTTTGGCTGGGAAAGACTGATCCTACGAGCTCGACAAACCTCTAGTAGTAGTTAGTGAAGAGTATAACTATAGTGCCCTGTTAGAAAGAAAACACACACACACTTGAGTGCTCGCTAACCTGTTATTACATAGGCCTGTGATTTACTGTGTGGTGCTGAGTGGACACCGTGGCACATAGTAAAGGGGCTGTGTCTGTGTCGAGTGCTGACTTCATTTATGCAAGTGTGTGGCTGAGTTAGAGAGGAAGAAAGAGTTCCACCCATTAATACACAGTGTGTTTCTGTGTCTGTCTGTGTCTGTGTCGTCTGTGTCTGAATGTGCATCGTCTGTGTGTGTGTGTGTGTGTGAGAGAGAGAGAGAGGTCTTACTTGTCTTAAATAGATCCATTCAGATCAGATGAGCAGACACTTGACTGAAGCCTTCCAGGAGAACCCTTTCTCCTCCTGAGACAAAGGGAAGGAGGGAGGGATCGAGGGATGAGAAAATGAATGAAATGAATAAGTGAAGACTCATCATATGAGGCATCTAGTCGCTGCTCTACTCTCACTAGACGAGCACCACTGAAACTAAAGCTCTGCTGAGCTTCGCATGTTAAAACGGAGGAATTCTCAAGACATCAGACAGGAATTTTTGAGACATATTAATACGGCATAGGCTTCAACTTATTGCTTTCAACGTCAAAACTAAAGATTGGTAGAAAGCCTAAATTCACCTAGGGTTTTAGCGTTTGTGTTTTTAGATTTTGGAACTGACTGTAAGTACGCCAGAAAACCTTTAAATATGTCAAGCCCGTGACTTTGTTAAGTTGGCTCCTGCGCTCAGTTTTCTCAGAGTGCTCCTAACGTTCCTCTCACTGGGGAGTTGGAGTCAGTCATATTGCTCTGTTGGGCTGATAGGAGACGTTAGGGTTAGACTATCGTACACACACACACACACACACACACACACACACACACACACACACACACACACACACACACACACACACACACACACACACGTGCAACAGCAAGCCATTTCAACCTTGCACAACTGTCTGCCAGTTTCCATCAAAACATTTCTCCAGATGAATGGAAAAGATAAGCACCATCTAAAATAATGTAAGTGACGTTCAACAAGTTATTAAACCATTTCAGCCTGACATGCTGCCCGCCAGACTTTGTTTTTCTAGCAGACAGACAGACAGACATATACACACACACCCTCATTATCTTTTTCTAGAAGACAGCAACATTTGAATAGAAAGACAGCTGACATTAAGAGGCAGACATTTCTGTCATTGAATCATGACCAAGCCACAGTGTGTGTGTGTGTCTTTCACTCCCTCTCTGTGTGTGTGTGAGGCACAGCAGTAGGTATTTTGTGACAGTGACTGGCACAATTAACAAGGTCTCAACAATGAACTGAGGGTGTGAGAGAAAGACAGGAGAAGAGAGAAGGATTGATGAACTGATGGTTTCTTTCTCTCCCTCTCCCTCCCCCCCTCCTCCCCCTCTTCCTCTCTCTGTAAGGTGTGGTCAGTGGTGCATGTTTAAGAGGTGTATGTTCAGTGAGCTGTGGGAAACTAAAGTCAGTCTTGACATTTTCACACATGCTGATGACTCTTCCGGAAGCTCAAATTTTCCATCGGTTTGTGTGTGTGTGTGGGAGTTTTTCTGATTCCTGACAGACAAGCTGTGCCTTTTTGAGGGGCTTCAAATGTTACCCTCATTACCTGTGTGTGTGTTCCCTCATTCTCACAGAAAGTTATATCCTTCGGTCCCTACCTCCCTCTCTCCCTCTCACGTTGACACATGACTCTCTCGCGGTCATACAGAAAAACACATACGCCGACGTTGTTACAGAAATACTCTCTACATTGTGGGGGTCGGGGGTCACCTTTCTCTCACAAACACACAACATCTTTACACCCCATGTGAACATGTGTTACCAATGGTTATACTGGCATAGCTAAACACCTGCTATCAAACCCGAGTCATCTGCATGACTCATGACTGTGCTAGCCCACTGAGCTAAAGCCTAGCTCACTATTACCGCCTCCGCTACACATACACACAACACAAAATACACAACACAAAACACACAGCTCAAAACACACAGCTCAAAACACACAGCTCAAAACACACAACACACAGCTCAAACTTAGTTACATTACAGAAAGGAAGCAGTGAGGGTTGTGTAAGAATCCAGGATAACATTCTAAAAGCCTGTTAGGGAAAACAACAGTCTGAGGTCAGAACATGGTTAGGGGTCAGAGGTTAAATAATACTATTGACTTAGCTATAAAGAAAGACTTTGCTCTTTGGAGAGCTGTAGGCAATAATTGCTTTGGGATAATGCACTGTCAGACTGACTAAGCTACACCTGGGAAGCTACTGAAATTCTAGATTAGTGCAGACATTTTGATTGATTGGTTGTTTGGTGGGTTGCTTGTTTTGCATGGACAAAGCTTCTGCATAGAAACAGATATAGGCTGCGTCCCAAAGGCACCCTATTCCCTACAATAGTGCACTACTTTTCACAATTTCCCTTTGGGCTCTGGTAAAAAGTAGTGCATTGTATAGGGAATAGAGTGTCATTTGGGATGCAGTCGTAGCTTCCCAAATATATAATACATCCCTTGTATGTAGCCTATATTCTCCATATAGAGCCTAAAGGGAAATTCTCATTTTATGACCAAACTCTCAACATCTGGTGTTGGGTCCTAGCCGGAATAGAGGCGCTTTGATGCTGCTGTGTGTGTGTGTGTGTGTGCATTACTGTGTGTGTGTGCATGCCTGTGTGTCTGTGTGTGTGTGTGTGTGTGTGTGTCTGGCAGTGTCTGAAAGGCTCTTGTGAAGATGAATAGTAATAGTAATGATGATGAGACAGTGTTCAGCACCTCTGTGTTGATTTATCCCTGAGCCAGCCCACACTCCCAGACCCTTCAATAAAAACCTGCCCTAATCAGCGAGAGAGAGAATTGAGAATGCACACAAATACACACACACATGCTCTCACACGCACATGTGCACACACACACACACGCCTCACACACACACACTCACTCACACACACACTCAGAGGAATAACACGTGCCACCTTAATTGTGGACCAGCAGAGAGGGGATGGAGTGATTTACACAGACACTGAAATCTTGAAAGACGAGTGTTTCACCCCTCTTCTTCCCTTATTCTCTCTTTGTCTCATAACAGCCTTTCATTTCCACATTGTGACTAGTCTGATTTACTGGCATCTTCCTCTGGTTGACAACATCTGTAGGAGGTGTGTGTGTGTGTGTGTGTGTGCGTGCTGGACATCCTGTTCCCCTTCAATCAGTCATTAGCACAGCAGGGTTCACATTTCACAATCAGGGCTCACAATGGGGAGAGAGCAATGTAATTCCAGTTTCAACCGAAGCCATTGAAATACAACACAGGGTCTGGAAGCCATCCTCCATGTTGGCTCTCTATGATAATACAATTTGTAAGCATTTGAGCTCAATTGCTGTTATCGCAGCACCAATATCATTGTCTGCATAAAAGGACACACATTGTGACTATTGTCATTGAACGTTCACTGCTAGCATGGCAGCCATTGAGATTCTAGTGTGTAAACAGAACATTGTTCTATACTGTCATGCTATTGTTGGCAGTCTGATCATTGCTTCCTCTCCCCTGGGGAATGAGAACAAGGACAAATAAGATACACTTTTTTTTATGAACCTGTAGATCTTTGAAAATTACAATAAAAACATTGGAAGAGAGATTCTAGCTTAAGCTAAAACCACTAGTATGCTAAACATCTGTAGTCTGTTGGTTCCAGTTAAGAAGGTAAGTAGCGCTGTGTTGGTTTTAATAATGGCCTGTTGTTTCACCTCATGACTGCCATCAGATTAGACCAAGTATCACCCTGTGTGTGTGTGTGTGTGTGTGTGTCACATGCCATGTCTAATCCAGGCCATTACACAGTTATAGTGCAGCTCCACAGAGGGCCCAATTAGAGTAGATTAGATTACATTATTATGGGGATGCTGGTCGCTCCCTACATGGGTGTTAAAGTGCAGAAGTGTGTGTGTGTGTGTGTGTGTGTCAGATCACCCCATGTGAGGCCAGCCTTGTGTTGTGTGTGTGTGTGTGTATAGTTGTGTGTGTATGTCTCTGTGTGTGTGCGTGCGTGCGTGCGTGCGTGAGTATATCACCCCACGCAAGGCCAGCCACAGCTATGTAATCAATGCTAGAAATGGATGCTTAGAGTTGATCAATCTGTGTTATCCTACATTAAGTTGGTCTTAGTAGTAACAGTGACATAACTATTGCATGAAGACTATACAAACCATACGTTTTGTATAGTTTTTTGTATACAGTAGTTTGAAAAAAAAAAAGGAACGCAGAATACTGATACCAGACTGCAGAAGCTGTGTCTGTGGCTCATCAATGCTTGGCAAACTGAGATATGAGATGTTTTTAAAGCATCCAAATGCTCCTTTTTCTAACCGGCGAGCGTCAAAACAAGACTTTGCCCTTCAGCTCACCACTCTATCTAATGTGATTTTCCAAGACTGCTTGAGACCATTCTTCCAGTCAGTTGTCCACCTCAAGGCCATAACAGGATATCTCCTGTGTGGGTCTCACTTTGCTGCAAAGTACTTCACCTCCCTGCATGAGTTTTGAGTTCCAGTTTCAGATCCAGTTGGTTTTCTCACCAGAGTTTGTGGACATGAGTGACCTGAACAGGCTTGTGCAGCTGAGGTGTCTGACGCTGATGAAAGTGGGCCTCATCGTTCAGCCAGCACTGGGCGTCATGTTCCACAATCTGACCAGACTGGAGAGCCTGAACCTTATCGAATGTAGGATCCTTACTCTCGAGGAGGAGCTGAGCAGAGACCTGCAGTACCTCAGTGTGATTCAATTACATGCTCTCGAGGAGTTCAGCATGTTGGACCGCTTCCCAGAGCCCCTGACCAGCCTGAGGTTTATGGAGTTCTTCGGTCCTCGCCTGCACTGCAGCTGTGATAATACCTGGCTGGACAACTGGGCCAAGGGACAGCAACATGTCCAGGTCATCTTTTGGCTTGAGGGAGAGCTGGAGATGACATGCAAAAATGAAAATGGTATCCAGATCTTCCACAGGTACTCGGAGGCCCACTGTTCCCTGGATGTGGGTTTTATCCTGTTCATCTACACCTCCCTGGGCCTGCTCCTCTTCATACTGGCTGTGCTGCTCCATCACCTGGCTGGGGACTACCTGCTGGCCTTCTGCCACATTGCCCGTGGCTGGCTAGAAGAGGCGGTGCGGAGGCCCAACCCCAGAGAGCGCTACCTCTATGATGCCTTTGTGTCGTACAGCGGTAGAGACGTGCGCTGGCTGGTGGAGCAGCTGCTACCGGGCCTTGAGCAAAAGGGGCCTCCTTTCCTGCGTCTCTGTCTGCACAGCAGGGACTTCCAGCTGGGGAAGGACATCATGGACAACATCACAGACAGCCTCTACGGCAGCCGCCATACCCTGTGTCTGGTGAGTCGTCACTACCTGCGCAGTAACTGGTGCTCCTTGGAGCTGCGACTGGCCACCCTTCGTCTGCTGGTGGAGCACAGGGGCGTCCTATGTATGAAAAGGGTAGAAGTGTCTTAAAAGGAGCTAAATAAAATGCTGTACACTTGTCGACAGTGCATCTGACTGAATCCCGGCCTAATTAACTACAAGGGGTGTGAATACTTTCTAGCTATCTACAGTATAGCTATGTATTAAAAACCAAATTCATATTTATATAAAAAGCTGATATAGTCGTACTGTATGAACTAGTTTCAGGATAAACCACTTTGAGATGGAAATACAACCATTTGTAATAAATATAAACTGATAGTCACTCCCTACATGGGTCTCAAAACTCAGAAGTGTGTGTGTGTGTGCGTGCGTGTGTCACAGTTCTGACTGAAATCAAATGCATTTGTAGAGAATTCATTAATTAATTTGATTTATCTGAACGTTAGCGTGAATCTCAATGTCAAATGTCACAGTGGACTAATTCGTTATTCTGTCTTCTCTAAAGCTTAACACAAAGTCACATGATGGATTAGTAACATAACTAATTCAGTCATTACCTTTCATTAGTTTAACACATACTGAACAGGATTACAGGGTGACTTGATCCTAGATCGGCACTCCTGATCTGAGGAGCTCAGGAATCATGAGTGTCCTTGTAGCGTCTCTGCTCATCTCTGTATCAGACACGTTGCTTTAGGACAGCTGTCTGACGGTACTCTCTGTGTAATCCATTATGGGGGTGTAATACAGCAGTAGAGAGACATATTAGGGCTGTAGAGATCAGCCAAGCTGTCAGGTGGGGAGACATCACAGGCAGATGAATGTGCTACAGACCAATATTCCATCTTGGGCAAATGACAGGGCAGCGCTGTCTAACCAACTGTTTAATACTGCGCCAGGCCAGGCGAAGAAGCAAGGCATCAGACTTGCAAATGTGAGTGTGAGGGAGAGAGAGAGCGTGTGTGTGTGTGTGTAACACCTTGACTCACATCAGACTTGCAAATAGGAGACATTTGGACACCTTCCCTGTTTACGTTTGTGTGCGCTCCCTGGCTCGTTGATGCATGGCACATGCAGATGAGCTGAACTTGTTAAAATCCCAGATTGAGCTTTCGGGAAAAGTTATCAACGCCATGCGTCAGCGCTGCTCGGCCGTGTGTCAGCTCCCATTTATCAGACAAACTGGCTTATTTATGTGTAGTTCAGTCTCGCTACTTCCCATCATGCAACAGGGATTGTTTGTGAGTGCCACGGATAGAAAAAGCCTGATGCATAATTTCTGTAAAAGAAAAATCCCACCTATCAAGCCACTAATATATTAGGTTGTTTTTCAATGGCGTTCTGTCGGCTCTGGCCCTTGAAGGTGTATCTCCACTGACTCGCATGGCTTGATAACACAGAGGGTGTTTAATGGAAGCCTCTCAAACATAATCCAGGTAGAATCAGGAATTCCCCAGGGCAGCTGTCTAGGACCATTGCTTTTTTCCATTTTTACTAATGACATGCCACTGGCTTTGAGTAAAGCCAGTGTGTCTATGTAAACGGATGACTCAACACTAAACACGTCAGCTACTACAGCGACTGAAATAACTGCAACACTTAACAAAGAGTTGCAGTTCGTTTCGGAATGGGTGGCAAGGAATAAGTTAGTCCTGAATATTTCCAAAACTAAAAGCATTGTATTTGGGTCAAATCATTCACTAAACCCTAAACCTCAACTACATCTTGTAATAAATCATGTGGAAATTGAGCAAGTTGAGGTGACTAAACTGCTTGGAGTAACCCTGGATTGTAGACTGTCATGGTCAAAGATGGGGAGAAGTCTGTCCATAATAAAGCGCTGCTCTGTCTTCTTAACAACACTATCAACAAGGCAGGTCCTACAGGCCCTAGTTTTGTTGCACCTAGACTACTGTTCAGTAGTGTGGTCAGGTGCCACAAAGAGGGACTTGGGACAATTGCAGTTGGCTCAGAACATGGCAACACGACTGGCCCTTAAAAGTAGACGGAGAACTAACATTAATGACATGCATGTCAGTCTCTCCTGGCTCAGAGTGGAAGAGAGATTGACTTCATCACTGCTTGTTTTTGTAAGAGGTGTTGACAACCTGAATATACCGAGCTGTCTGTTTGGAATACTGGCACACAGCTCAGACACCCATACCTAACCCACAAGACATGCCACCAGAGGTCTCTTTACAGTCCCCAAGTTCAGAACAGACTATGGGAGGCGCACAGTACTACATAGAGCCATGACTACATGGAACTCTATTCCACATCAGGTAACTGATGCAAGCAGTAGAATCAGATTTAAAAAACAGGTATAAATACACCTTATGGAACAACGGGGACTGTGAAGAGACACACACAAGGGTATAGACACATGCATACGCACACATTGTGATATCGTTGTATGGTGGTATTAAACATTTTGTATTGTAGATAGGTAGTGGTGTAATAATGTCATATGATGGACTGTTTTATATTTTGTTTTATATGTAATGTAAGTGCTTTAATATGTTTGGACCCCAGGAAGAGTAGCTGCTGCCAGCTAATGGGGATCCCTAATTAATACAAATACAATACTAAGTTGCAACACATTCAGATATTTTGATTGAGTATGAATGCATAAAGATGCCTGAGAAATATTTTTATTAAAATAGATAATTATTTAATTCAATAAGATTTCAATCAAGGCCTATATGAGTTAGATTCCTCTGAAGATGAGCTTGGCTGTGTTGGAGTATAGACTGTTGATGGGAGGACAGTTCTGCTTCGATTGCATATTACTGCGGCCTTCGGGACCGCATGTGTAATTTGATTGGAGTCTGGTTGTCTCTCTCTCTCTCTCTCTCTCTCTCTCTCTCTCTCTCTCTCTCTCTCTCTCTCTCTCTCTCTCTCTCTCTGTCTCTCTGTCTCTCTGTCTCTCTGTCTCTGTCTCTGTCTCTCTCTCTCTGCATATCTCTGTCTCTCTCTGTGTCTCTGTGTGTAAGGGACCGAGAGACGGATAGAAGCTGTTTATCTCAAGGCCATCAGACTATTAAATAGCCATCATTAGCACATTAGAGGCTGCTGCCTATAGACTAGAAATCACTGGCCACTAAGAAATGGAACACTAGTCACTTTAATAACGTTTACATATCTTGCATTACTCATCTCATATGTATATACTGTATTCTATAATATTCTACTGTATCTTAGTCCATGCCGCTCTGACATCGCTCGTCCATATATGTATATATTCTTAATTCCATTCCGTACTTAGATTTGTGTGTATTGGGTATATGTTGTGAAATTATTAGATACTACTTGTTAGATGTCGGAGCTAGAAGCACAAGCATTTTGCTACACCTGTAATAACATCTGCTAAACACGTG
Organism: Coregonus lavaretus; assembly: GCF_964263955.1. Lineage (NCBI taxonomy): Eukaryota > Metazoa > Chordata > Actinopteri > Salmoniformes > Salmonidae > Coregonus > Coregonus lavaretus. The sequence continues at coordinate 47,432 of NW_028163914.1, read as the reverse complement.
TATGTGACAAATACAATTTTATTTTATTTTATTTTAAGGCCTCTGATTTGCAGACAGCATTTCTTTGACTGCTGTCGTTCAGTCCCGAGAGAGAACAGATCCAGAACATTCTTTGAATTCATAAAACCATGTTCTCGCTCTCTCTCCATGCTCCATGTGCGCTCTCTCTCTGTCTCTCTGTCTGTCTCTCTGTCTGTCTGTCTGTCTGTCTGTCTGTCTGTCTGTCTGTCTGTCTGTCTGTCTGTCTGTCTGTCTGTCTGTCTGTCTGTCTGTCTGTCTGTCTGTCTGTCTGTCTGTCTGTCTGTCTGTCTGTCTGTCTGTCTGTCTGTCTGTCTGTCTGTCTGTCTGTCTGTCTGTCTGTCTGTCTGTCTGTCTGTCTGTCTGTCTGTCTGTCTGTCTGTCTGTCTGTCTGTCTGTCTGTCTGTCTGTCTGTCTGTCTGTCTGTCTGTCTGTCTGTCTGTCTGTCTGTCTGTCTGTCTGTCTGTCTGTCTGTCTGTCTGTCTGTCTGTCTGTCTGTCTGTCTGTCTGTCTGTCTGTCTGTCTGTCTGTCTGTCTGTCTGTCTGTCTGTCTGTCTCTGTCTGTCTCTGTCTGTCTCTGTCTGTCTCTGTCTGTCTCTGTCTGTCTCTGTCTGTCTCTGTCTGTCTCTGTCTGTCTCTGTCTGTCTGTCTGTCTCAACTCCACAGCCAGAACAGGAATGCAATGTGAGAGTCTTTCACCACTTGTTGTGTAAACTCACCCCAGGGTATCTCTCTCTCTTTCTCCATCTCTCTCTCTCTTTCTGTCTGTTTCTGTCAGTCTGTGTCACTTTTAGAATCACTTTACTAAAATGTCAGGTGTCAGGGTTGCTGATGACCGAAATGATGGTGGTAGAGAAGAACATGATGACAGTTGGAAAGAGAAGGAGGCTTAGGTTAAAAGTAACATTTTTACATACCCATATAATCAATAGAGTAGAAATCAACAAGTGTGACCTTTTAACCTCGCCTAGCCAGTCCAAATGTTGTTGTTTGTTCAACTTCCTGTATTACGTTTGGTTCTCATTGGCGAGGTTGACAACAATAGCTAAAACATTAGCAATATCCTTGCAACAAATGTTTTGTGGAGTATGATAAGGTAAGAAATCAGTACTATGTCATTTGAGGCGTTTCTTTCAATGTCCTTAAAAAAACATGAAGAAATCGATATTTTAAATCTTAGGTTTAGGTTAACTGTTGGGTTTAAGTTAACTCTTGAATGTAATCAGTTGTATGACTGGTGTATTCCATCCTTTCCATGAACATTGTAGCAGATTCTCCTTATTCTCTGTTGTCCTTATTCTATGTTGTCCCCCTCTGGAGGTCCACTTGTATTAACATTACAACTGAATGCTTTGTTGTCAGCTATCTGTCTGACTGATGTGGGGTTGAGAAACTCTGAACGACTATGCTGGTGTGTGTCAGCATTAAAATGAGACATACATATGCAGCATCATCATTAGTGGAAGTCACAGAGGTGAAATGGGAATGTGTGTGTGTGTTTGTGTCAGAGTTTTGCTGGTCAGTGAAATGTGAGTATGTCTGTGTCTGAGTGGGCAGAGGGCAGTGTGGGTAAAGTGCGAACGAACCGCTCGATAGTAGACAGGAAAAGGAAACCAAAGTAAGAGTAGAGTTGGTGTGTGTGTGTGTCTAGACCTGATTGCTACGCTACACAACTCTCTCCTTTTTTAGATTTTCATCTGACACACAGCAGTGTTCCTCCCTCCCTCTCTCTCCCCCTTTCTCACTTTCAGTCTCTCTCTGATTCTCTTTTTCTCTCTCTCCCCTCTTCTATCATGCCCTCTCTGTTTTATCCCCCTCTCTCTCTCCCTCTTTCTTCAGTTTAATCTGTGCCTGTGAGAACCACCGCTGTGCCTAAACATCAGGAGAAAAGTCCTCCTTAATTGAAAAAAGTAATGAAACAACTCGTTAGTCAGTTGTTTATATACTGTATCTCCTTGGACAGTAGGTGATTAGGTGATGGTTGTTGTTGTTGTTGTGCTCAGTCAGCGAGAAGAGAATCATTAGTTAAGTGTTAGCGGCAGGTGTTTGAAGACTAGTGGAGAGTGTGTGTACGTGTGTGTGTGTCAGAGACCAACAGTTATCAGAGCTGACTTTATGTTGTCTGCACAATTCTGAAAGAATCTCTGGACTCTACCAGTGTTTCCCAAACCTTTCCTGGACTACCCAATAGCCTCCTAACCCCTCTAGCCTCCTAACCCTCTAGCCTCCTAACCCCCTAGCCTCCTAACCCCCTAGCCTCCTAACCCTCTAGCCTCCTAACCCTCTAGCCTCCTAACCCTCTAGCCTCCTAACCCTCTAGCCTCCTAACCCTCTAGCCTCCTAACCCCCGAGCCTCCTAACCCTCTAGCCTCCTAACCCTCTAGCCTCCTAACCCTCTAGCCTCCTAACCCCCGAGCCTCCTAACCCCTCTAGCCTCCTAACCCCCTAGCCTCCTAACCCTCTAGCCTCCTATCCCCCTAGCCTCCTAACCCCCTAGCCTCCTAACCCCCTAGCCTCCTATCCCCCTAGCCTCATATCCCTCTAGCCTCCAGCCTCCTAACCCTCTAGCCTCCTAACCCCCTAGCCTCCTAACCCCCCAGCTTCCTAGCCCGCTAACCCCCTAGCCCCCGAGCCTCCTAACCCTCCAGCTTCCTAGCCCGCTAACCCCCTAGCCCCCGAGCCTCCTAGCCCCCTATCCATTCCACTTGATCTCTTCCAGTACCAGAACACCTGATTAGTCAACTAATCCCCAAGCCATTGACTTGTTGAATCAGGTGTTTTACTTCAGGGACCGTATTCATTAAGTGTCTTAGAGTAGGAGCAGGGCTCTAAAGTAGATTTTGCTATGCAACCAGCAGTTTAAATTTGGGAGCACTGTGCGACTATGAAAAAAATCTCCCAGATAATGATTTTTGCAATGATAAGGCTTGACTGTACCGTTGTTTCAGAGTGCCCTAGAGAAACAAGTGAGTGCAGATTCGTTAGCATCAGTGGCGATTTTAGCATGTATATCTTGGTGGGGCAAACTCCCCAAATGTGTTTTTAATGCATGCCAGCAAAGCCACTACACAACACTAAACAATACATTAATTGGACTATAACGGTGACAAACGGTGCCCACAAACTGTTAGGGCCTACATAAAGCTGTCCCAACAGCAGGGTCCCAACAGCAGTCCCAACACTTTACAACTGTTACACCTGGCTATCAGCGGAGCCTTGTCTGGTAGCGAAACAGTTCATTCAGCCTCATTTACTGCCTTTAAAAAAAACATAGCTGAAATGGCTGACTTGCTTAAACAAATGTGGTTTCTACTGACAATTGAGATGTACAAACTATGGCATAAGGGGATGAGGTGCGGATAAGAGTAAATCCGTAATTTCAATTAAGACATTAATGAGCGAGCTAGGACGGACGTAGTCAATATAGCTATTTGTTCAGCACTTTTGAAATGTACAGTGACAGAATTCAGAACATGGGCCGTTCTTACAGTATTCTCCCTGTACACCAAGTCACAACCGTAGGATAAATAAAGGGGGCATATAAGCAGACAATGAAAGCTCTTACAATATTTGATGATGCCATTTTTCTAAAACAGGCTATAGGCTACATGTGCACCACAAAGTCAGAACAGAAGGCTAAATTATGAGGGGAAAAGGGACCAAATTATTAGGGTGAGGTACATGGGCTACTAACAGCTTACTACACAACATACACTTAGTTTTACTTTCTTAAATACAGTATACATATCTCCCTGGCATATTACATCATTTATGCAGCAGCATACAATACATTCTTGGACTCACCTTTTTGTGCTGTGCTCACTTGAACAGGAAGGTGGCGCGGTGGTCCTTCGTGGGAAAGTTTTGTCATCAAACTTTGTCATCAAAGTCTGGCATTCTCTGGATTGATGGTGTTTTCAAGACAACTGGGAACTCAGGAAAAAAACAAGGGCGAATCATTACATTAGTGATCTTCAGGTCAGAGCTCTAGAAAGAGCATGACCAATGATGTTGAATGTTTATCCTTTTAAGCTTGGAAAAGAGACCCTTAAACCCAGACTTGGACCACACATCCACTCCACTGAATAGCAGCCTAGTGATTGCTTTGCTTCTTTCCAAACCACTCATTGTTGAATTTGTGATTTCCAACTTGTTGTGTAATGTTTATGTCCAATGGCCGATGAGCACCGATACGTTTTATCTATAATTTCTCTTCATCATTTCTCGTCATATGACAAAGATTGAAAAGGATTTGCCAGTAGATTGTCGACTTGATTCGTGATGATGACCGCTAGCTTGCTAGCTAAGATTTTGAAAGTATGATGTTGACATGATCAGTCCATCAGTCCAATCAAAGCTACTGTAGATATAACGTGATTTGACGTCATTTTATCTGTGGCCAATGACCTTGAGCCTTCTTGGATGGGCACTTCTAATGTAACTCTATGGCAGCACCCAAGGGGCTTGAATTTTCGAGCTCTCCCCGTAGATTTTGCGGTAACGTAATGTCCCCATGAATGACAGAACACTGAGCGAATCACTGCGCAACTAGAGAACATTACCAACCCCTACGCTCCGTATTTTCCGCTGGTTGCCCCACCACCACAGAAAGCACTGAGCTAGGCTGAAACACCTGCATTTTGGAGCTACCTCAAGAAAGCAAAAAAGAGACCATGTTTGTATGCGGCTTTATTAACTCAATGATATATATATATTTTTTTACATTGTTTGCAAACTCATATGTGACACGTATTAATGCCAAAATAACGTGCCAAAAAAATGACCCTGACAAAGTTGTCCACTGGTTAACATCACGGTTGCACCATTACTCTAGTGAAAACTGCTTGCTTCTAGCCCAACCAGGTCCAAAGATCTTACCCATATTACCGGCGCAACATTTTTATCTTCTATTGCGGATCGCCGGGACCGCATTTTGACACACTCGCGTCGTTAACCATTTGTTTACACTTTGTTCAGTCATGTTACCTCATTGGCTAGCTAGCTAACAACCTGGTAAATTGACCAGTATATCCAAAAATGTGGGGGCACAGAAAGAAAGGAAAAGGGATAGCTTCTTCAGGAGATAAATGAATGAATGAATGAATGACATATCTCTTGCATGTCATCATCACAAACCTGATATTTTTTAAGAGTTTGTAAAGTGTTCAATGCAATGCATCTGAATAGGAAAATACTGATTTTACACAATGTAGAAACCTAATATTCCACAAATGACTTTGACATTTCAATGACAGGTATTCATATCAACATTTTAGCTTTTATAATAAACTATTGTGTTTACAGTGTTACATGTTAGTTTCTAGGGCACAGCATGTGCTTCAAAAGTAGCTAGAATTCAGATAGGCCCAGTATAGGCTGTATCTCAATCAATTTAACTATTCTTATTTTCTGGTGCTCCTAAGTGCTACCAATAAAAATGTTTTGTTTAGAGCCCTGGTTGTAGCCCTGCTGAGTGCTGATCTAGGATCAGGTCCCCCCTGTCCATGTAATCAAAAACAGGTTTGTAGAAATTCCTGCAAATGTGTGTATAAAAGGGAAAAAAAAGGAAATATTACATTTACATAAGTATTCAGACCCTTTACTCAGTACTTTGTTGAAGCACCTTTGGCAGCGATTACAGCCTTGAGTCTTCTTGGGTATGACGCTACAAGCTTGGCACACCTGTATTTGGGGAGTTTCTCCCATTCTTCTCTGCAGATCCTCTCAAGCTCTGTCAGGTTGGATGGGGAGCGTCGCTGCACAGCTATTTTCAGGTCTCTCCAGAGATGTTCGATCGGGTTCAAGTTCGGGCTTTGGCTGGGCCACTCAAGGACAAACATAGACTTGTCCCGAAGCCACTCCTGCGTTGTCTTGGCTGTGTGCTTAGGGTCATTGTCCTGTTGGAAGGTGAACCTTCGACCCAGTCTGAGATCCTGAGCGCTCTGGAGCAGGTTTTCATCAAGTATCTCTCTGTACTTTGCTCCGTTCATCTTTTCCTTGATCCTGACTTGTCTCCCAGTCCCTGCCGCTGAAAAACATCCCCACAGCATGATGCAGCCACCACCATGCTTCACCGTAGGGATGGTGCCAGGTTTCCTCCAGACGTGACACTTGACATTCAGGCCAAAGAGTTTAATCTTGGTTTCATCAGACCAGATAATCTTGTTTCTCATGGTCTGGTAGTCCTTTAGGTGCCTTTTGGCAAACTCCAAGCGGGCTGTCATGTGCCTTTTACTGAGGAGTGGCTTCCGTCTGGCCACTCTACCATAAAGGCCTGATTGGTGGAGTGTTGCAGAGATGGTTGTCCTTCTGGAAGGTTCTCCCATCTCCACAAAGGAACTCTAGAGCTCTGTCAGAGTGACCATCGGGTTCTTGGTCACCTCCCTGACGAAGGCCCTTCCCCCCGATTGCTCAGTTTGGCCGGGCGGCCAGCTCTAGGAAGCGTCTTGGGGGTTCCACACTTCTTCCATTTATGAATGATGGAGGCCACTGTGTTCTTGGGGACCTTCAATGCTGCAGAATGTTTTTGGTACCCTTCTACAGATCTGTGCCTCAACACAATCCTGTCTCGGAGGTCTACGGACAATTCCTTCGACCTCATGGCTTGGTTTTTGCTTTGACATGCACTGTCAACTGTGTGACCTTATATAGACAGGTGTGTGCCTTTCCAAATCATGTCCAATCAATTGAATTTACCACAGGTGGACTACAATCAAGTCGTAGAAACATCTCAAGGATGATCAATGGAAACAGGATGCACCTGAGCTCAATTTCGAGTCTCATAGCAAAGAGTCTTTTTTATTTTTTATAATTGTAAACATTTCTAAAAACCTGTTTTCCCTTCTCATTATGAGGTATTATGTGTAGATTGATGAGGATTATAAAAATAAAAATAAATCAATTGTAGAATAAGGCTGTAACGTAACAAAATGTGGAAAAAGTTAAGGGGTCTGAATACTTTCCGAATGCACTGTACAGTAACCAGCATATGGACCCCCATAACTAGCATATGGATTCCCATCTCATTAATTTTTTTACACACACACACACACACAGCATAGGAGTCACAGGATGTCATCAGCTAAAGGGGTTTAAAGTGAACCATAGAAGTGCTACAGGGGATTTCTTTAGAATGTTATCTACCAAACCACCTGTCCTCTGATATGTCTGTTCCTTCTTCAACCAGCTGCATGTTATATTGTGCGTGTGGAAGCATTTTCAAACAGTTCTCAAACTCAAAGTCATGTTTCCTAGCCCTGTGTTCGTAGGTTTCATCATCTGCTGCATTTGTGTGTGTGTATCTCCTCTGTGTGTGTGTGTGTGTGTATCTCCTTCGTGTGTGTGTGTATCTCTGTGTGTGTGTGTCTCTCTGTGTGTGTGTGTGTGTATCTCCTCCGTGTGTGTGTGTCTCTCTGTGTGTGTGTGTCTCCTCCGTGTGTGTGTGTGTTTGTGTACATGCTGCGTTTTTTCATCACACTAACATTTCTGTTCTTTCATCTCCTTCTTCTTTCAGATTGAACTGTGTTGCGTTGCTCCAGGACCTATTACGTACTCACTTACTTTCTTCTCTCTAACTAATGAGACGATTTTCCCTCTCCATTTCCCTCTCCATTTCCCTCTCATTTTCATTACATTTTACATTTTCTTATCCAGAGCGACTTACAAATTGGTGCATTCACCTTATGATAGCCAGTGGGACAACCTCTTTACAATATATATATATTTTTTAAATATTTTTTTGGGGGGTGGGGTAAGGGGGGGTAGAAGGATTACTTTATCCTATCCCAGGTATTCCTTAAAGAGGTGGGGTTTCAAGTGTCTCCGGAAGGTGGTGAGTGACTCCGCTGTCCTGGCGTCGTGAGGGAGCTTGTTCCACCATTGGGGTGCCAGAGCAGCGAACAGTTTTGACTGGGCTGAGCGGGAACTGTGCTTCCGCAGAGGTAGGGGGGCTAGCAGGCCAGAGGTGGATGAACGCAATGCCCTCGTTTGGGTATAGGGACTGATCAGAGCCTGAAGGTACGGAGGTGCCGTTCACCTCACAGCTCCGTAGGCAAGCACCATGGTCTTGTAGCAGATGCGAGCTTCAACTGGAAGCCAGTGGAGTGTGCGGAGGAGCGGGGTGACGTGTTGTCCAGGATCACGCCAAGGTTCTTTGCACTCTAGGAGGAGGACACAACGGATTTGTCAACCGTGATGGCGAGATCATGGAAGGGGCAGTCCTTCCCCGGGAGGAAGAGCAGCTCCGTCTTGCCGAGGTTCAGCTTGAGGTGGTGATCCGTCATCCACACTGATATGTCTGCCAGACATGCAGAGATGCGATTCGCCACCTGGTTATCAGAAGGGGGAAAGGAGAAGATTAATTGTGTGTCGTCTGCGTAGCAATGATAGGAGAGGCCATGTGAGGATATGACAGAGCCAAGTGACTTGGTGTATAGCGAGAATAGGAGAGGGCCTAGAACTGAGCCCTGGGGGACACCAGTGGTGAGAGCACGTGGTGCGGAGACAGATTCTCGCCACGCCACCTGGTAGGAGCGACCTGTCAGGTAGGACGCAATCCAAGAGTGAGCCGCGCCGGAGATGCCCAACTTGGAGAGGGTGGAGAGGAGGATTTTGTATGATGTCTTTCACCCATTGAAACAAGTCACACACACTGCGTTGTGGGGGGTGGAGGGAGGGAGGGGGGGGGGGGTGTGTCTGTGTGTGTTGAAGTGTGTGGTTTAAAGTGTGGTTGCTGGTTGCTTCTCAGGTGTGTGCTCAAGGGTTAATAAATGTCAGAACTTCCAAGCTCCTCGCGCGTGTGTCCGTGTGTTTGTGTCCGTCCGTGCGTGTGTCTGTGCGTGACTAACTTGGTTAACTGGACCTGTATCAGGTTGACTGCTCTCTCTGAGGACAGTATGTACAGTATGCAGCAAAATATTTTTCTGAAACCAAATCTGCCCTGTTTTTCTAAAGAAAGAAGGACCTCATTTCCTCCCTACCTCCTGTTGAGATGTGTATCCCTGTTTGTCGGTGGTTTTCTGTGTGTGCATGCCTCCCGAGTGGCGCAGTGGTCTAAGGCACTGCATCGCAGTGCTAGCTGTGCCACTAGAGATCCTGGTCGAATCCAGGCTCTGTCGTAGCCGGCCGCGACCGGGAGACCCATGGGGCGGTGCACAATTGGCCCAGCGTCGTCCAGGGTAGGGTAGGGAATGGCCGGAAGGGATGTAGCTCAGTTGGTAGAGCATGGCGTTTGCAATGCCAGGGTTGTGGGTTCGATTCCCACAGGGGGCCAGTATGAAAAAAATTAAAAATAATGTATGCACTCACTAATTGTAAGTTGCTCTGGATAAGAGCGTCTGCTAGATGACTAAAATGTAAATGTACTATGTGTATGTACATGAATGTCTGTGTGTGTGTGTGTGTGTGTGTGTGTGTGTGTGTGTGTCTGTGCGTGCCAATGTTCATGTGTGTATCTCCCCCTCTCCCTCCCTCCCTCCCTCTCTCCCTGCCTCCATCCTTGTGTTCAAGGTAGAGACAGGTCTGTGTTATTGCAGAAGTAAAACAGCTGTTGAGTTAATCATATAGCGCCTTGTCATCAACTCCATACTATGTGGATAATGTATAGTTTCAGCACTGTGCTATAAGCACTACTTAGAGAAGACTGGTGTTTTACTTGATTTCATCACAGTCTGTAGATAGATGGAATTGCTCAATTTATTCACACATCGTCAGATACAGGCCGTGTCCCAAATGGCACCCTATTCACTATGTAGCACACTACTTCTGACCAGGGCCCATAGGGCTCTCGCTTGTTTTTCTCCTCTTTATTCTCTGCGCTGTCATCCTTCGTTCCTAGCCTGCCTGTTTCACAAAGGACAAGAAGGATGTTTTGTTGAGGTAGGCTGTCTGACTGTGTATAAAGACTTGGTACAATAGGTCTGTTACTGGGGTTATGTAGGAGTGTCTGGGGAACAGGATTGTAGGGTGCAGTTACCCAGAGAGAGAGAGAGAGAGAGAGAGAGAGAGAACATTCATGCTTTGCATATGCGAGTGTGTGTGCTTGCCTCCATGCGTGCATACCTGCATTGATACGTATGTGTAGTGGGAAGAGAGAAGGACAGGAACGTCTGCACAGCCTCTCCAAGACCAGGGTTGGTGACCACTCTATAGAGTTAACACATACATTACCCCATGTATTGTTCAATCATGGAGAGCGATAACAATCTGGACTCCTTGTGGAGACAGACAAACACTTTACAGCACCAATGTAACTGGCTTACAGGCAGGGTGTGCAGACTTTTGTTCCAGCCCAGCACTAACACACCTGATTCACTTAGTGAATGAGAATAAGAATGTAGGTGCTGTAGAGCTGTGGTCACCTAACCCCGTTCTTAGACAAGCTACAGTACGAGGTGTGCAGGCTTTTGTTCCAGCCCAGCACTAACACACCTGATTCACTTAGTGAATGGGAGAAAGACTGTAGGTGATGTAGAGCTGTGGTCACCTTCTACAGTACGAGGTGTGCAGGCTTTTGTTCCAGCCCAGCACTAATGCCAAGAATACTTGAACGGATTCCAGGAACAGCAAAGGGTTGGTGACTACTGGTGTGGAGTTTCTCCCTTGCTGTTCAGAACGCTCCCGGCTCATCTGGGTGGCTCCTGTTCAGTAGAGAGAACTTTTTAAAATGGGAAGGTGCTTAAGTGAACTCGTCCAATAAGAACACTGATATTCCTATTGCGTTGCGAAATGTTCCTCTACGGTGTGCCCTACTGAACGCGACCCTTCTGTTCCCTGGCCCTGAGGCCTTCTGGGGGATCTCTCCATCTGGATTCACTTGTTGACAGAAGCCTTTGCTGGGCGTTTTAAGAAGGAAAGTGAGCCTTTCTTCTAAATGTCACCCGCAATATGAGTCATATAGATAGATTTCTCAATTAAAGTGGCATTAAAGAGGAATTGACTGCACTTGTGCTTAACTTTGTCTAGGCACACAGGGAGACAGACAGGCAGACGGACAGACTGACACGCAGATGGACAGACAGACAGACAAGGGTATATTGAACAGGATTAGTGTGTCTGGACAGAGGTCTATAAAAAGCTGTTTCAACAGACAGTGAGCTCTGCTTTCACTGAGTGATCAGACCAGAGAAACCATCTTATTGCTGTGACCTCCGATAGACAATAATGCAGGGATCATCAACTAGATTCAGCTGCAGGGATCATCAACTAGATTCAGCTGCAGGGATCATCAACTAGATTCAGCTACAGGGATCATCAACTAGATTCAGCCGCAGGGATCATCAATTAGATTCAGCCGCAGGAATCATCAACTAGATTCAGCCGCAGGGATCATCAACTAGATTCAGCCGCAGGGATCATCAACTAGATTCAGCCGCAGGGATCATCAACTAGATTCAGCCGCAGGGATGATCAATTAGATTCAGCCGCAGGGATCATCAACTAGATTCAGCCGCAGGGATTATCAATTAGATTCAGCCGCAGGGATCATCAACTAGATTCAGCCGCAGGGATCATCAACTAGCTTCAGCCGCAGGGATCATCAACTAGATTCAGCCGCAGGCATCATCAACTAGATTCAGCCGCAGGCATCATCAACTAGATTCAGCCGCAGGGATCATCAACTAGATTCAGCCGCAGGGATCATCAACTAGATTCAGCCGCAGGCATCATCAACTAGATTCAGCCGCAGGCATCATCAACTAGATTCAGCCGCAGGGATCATCAACTAGATTCAGCCGCAGGGATCATCAACTAGATTCAGCCGCAGGGATCATCAATTAGATTCAGCCGCAGGGATCATCAACTAGATTCAGCCGCAGGGATCATCAACTAGATTCAGCTGCAGGGATCATCAACTAGATTCAGCCGCAGGGATCATCAACTAGATTCAGCCGCAGGGATCATCAACTAGATTCAGCCGCAGGGATCATCAACTAGATTCAGCCGCAGGGATCATCAACTAGATTCAGCCGCAGGGATCATCAACTAGATTCAGCCGCAGGGATTATCAATTAGATTCAGCCGCAGGGATTATCAATTAGATTCAGCTGCAGGGATCATCAACTAGATTCAGCCGCAGGGATCATCAACTAGATTCAGCTGCAGGGATCATCAACTAGATTCAGCCGCAGGGATTATCAATTAGATTCAGCCGCAGGGATTATCAATTAGATTCAGCCGCAGGGATCATCAACTAGATTCAGCCGCAGGGATCATCAACTAGATTCAGCCGCAGGGATCATCAACTAGATTCAGCCGCAGGGATTATCAATTAGATTCAGCCGCAGGGATTATCAATTAGATTCAGCCGCAGGGATTACCAATTAGATTCAGCCGCAGGGATCATCAATTAGATTCAGCTGCAGGGATCATCAACTAGATTCAGCCGCAGGGATTATCAATTAGATTCAGCCGCAGGGATTATCAATTAGATTCAGCCGCAGGGATTATCAATTAGATTCAGCCGCAGGGATCATCAATTAGATTCAGCCGCGAGATGATTTATTCTTGTGCGGATGGTCAAGGGGCCGCTAGAAGCCCAATCATTTGACTATAACATAATAATTTCAAACTATTTGTATATGATCACATATCTAGGTGTCTCTCTATTATGCGTGGGAATACTTTGGAACAGATTTCCAAAATAAAATGACTTGGAGCTGATTTGCTGGTGTTTTTACAGATTTTATGTCTAAAAATAAAAAATAAAAAATAAAAAAATAATTATTTGGCTCAGAAAACTTGAGGGGCCAAATAAAATCACCCGAGGGCCAAATTCGGGCCGCGGGCTGCCGGTGGGGGAACCCTGCAATAGAGGTTAGCATTACTGCTACATGTCAATTATCTCTGCATTGACCATATATCAGTCTGGACGCTGTGTGTGATGTGTGCAACTGTGTGTGAGTGTGCATGTGCGAGTGTGTGTGTGTTATGCTAGGGCGTGGTGTAGATTTTAGGGTGTGTGTCTCATCAGCAGAGTTCTAGGGGGATCATGTTCGTCTCATATTCAGTGTTTTGGGTGAAATACCATTACCTACTGTAGCTACTGTAAATCCAGCTGTCCATGGTTTTACAACACCCACCTGCTACAATAGTCCTGCTTTGTATGTCATTTGGTATTCTACCATAATAGTATATTATTTATTGTAGTTTTAGGTTTATACTGCTGTGTTTTACCCTAAAAGTATATTATTTTAAACTATTCATGGAGGTAATGGATGTTTATACAGGACATTTGGGTCTGGTTTTAGTTTAGAAGGAAATTATGGTGTTTTGAAGGTCCGGTCTCCACCCCGTTTTCCATGGGCGGGCGTGTGTATTTGTGTGTGTGTGTGTGTGTGTGTATGAGTGGCTGGCGAGCGCACTTCAGGAAGAGAAAAAGGTGAATCCCTCACCGAAGTTCTCTGTTCTATTAATCCTGTGGGAAGTGTGTGTGTGTGTTTCCACAGAGCAGTGCTGAGACATAGAGTAACTCCAGCTTTTTATAGTTCCGCTGAGCCCATAAACTCTCTCATAACCAGCAGGCCTGGACACTACTGTGTGTGTGTTACAATGTAGACAGCTACTGAACTACTGTTCTGTTAATATTCCCCTTGCTGGAGGCGGAAGAAACACACACCTGTTTAGGCGAGGTGCTGGCTAGCGGAGTAGAACACCTGTTTAGGCGAGGTGCTGGCTAGCGGAGTAGAACACCTGTTTAGGCGAGGTGCTGGCTAGCGGAGTAGAACACCTGTTTAGGCGAGGTGCTGGCTAGCGGAGTAGAACACCTGTTTAGGCGAGGTGCTGGCTAGCGGAGTAGAACACCTGTTTAGGCGAGGTGCTGGCTAGCGGAGTAGAACACCTGTTTAGGCGAGGTGCTGGCTAGCGGAGTAGAACACCTGTTTAGGCGAGGTGCTGGCTAGCGGAGTAGAACACCTGTTTAGGCGAGGTGCTGGCTAGCGGAGTAGAACACCTGTTTAGGCGAGGTGCTGGCTAGCGGAGTAGAACACCTGTTTAGGCGAGGTGCTGGCTAGCGGAGTAGAACACCTGTTTAGGCGAGGTGCTGGCTAGCGGAGTAGAACACCTATTTAGGCGAGGTGCTGGCTAACGGAGTAGAACACCTGTTTAGGCGAGGTGCTGGCTAGCGGAGTAGAACACCTATTTAGGCGAGGTGCTGGCTAACGGAGTAGAACACCTGTTTAGGCGAGGTGCTGGCTAGCGGAGTAGAACACCTGTTTAGGCGAGGTGCTGGCTAGCGGAGTAGAACACCTGTTTAGGCGAGGTGCTGGCTAGCGGAGTAGAACACCTGTTTAGGCGAGGTGCTGGCTAGCTGAGTAGAACACCTGTTTAGGCGAGGTGCTGGCTAGCGGAGTAGAACGCTTGAAAAATAAAAAGAGAGCCTCAATCTCTAGGAGCTCAGATGTTATAATTTAATAACCAACGTTTGGACAGACGAGCTGTCTTCATCAGGGTATAATGACAGACAGTGTGGGTCACTAGTTTATATAGTGTCAAAGGACACACAGGTGTCTGTAATCATGGCCGGGTGTGGCTTGATATCATTGGTTAATTTACAAATATAAATAGAACATATAAAAAGCATATTCCCCTTGCTGAAATATGTGCCAGAAACACATTTTGAGCCAGGTAAATAATTGAGTATTTGGGAGGAGTTTTTCTGAACTTGTTTTTCTCCCACAGATAATATTGATTGAATCCAAACTTGCATTCTCACAGTAGCGTAGGGCAGAAGAAAAGTATTTTGTCCCACTTTGAAAACAAAGGTATCTGTATCTCAGTGTACTTCCATTGAACGCTGCTCTTCTCAGATAGTCTGGAGGTTAGTCAGCATTAAAGACAGAGATGGATGTGGAGTTATCTTTCCTTTAACGCTCTTTCAAGCTCCCCTCCACTTCTGAGAGACACTGGGGCTGCGTTGCAAATGGCACCCTATTCCCTTTCATAGTGCACTACTTTTGACCAAAGCCCTATGGGCCCTGGTTAAAAGTAGTGCACTATATAGGGAATAGGGTACCATTTGGGGCACACAGGGAGTATTTTCTTTTTCACACCTCAGGAAAGAGTGATGTTTTAGTCTGGGAGGACCTCTCAGTCTATAGATTCTAAGACATGTTGGTCTAGACAGAACCTCTCAGTCTATAGATTCTAAGACATGTTGGTCTAGACAGAACCTCTCAGTCTATATATTCTAAGACATGTTGGTCTAGACAGAACCTCTCAGTCTATAGATTCTAAGACATGTTGGTCTAGATAGGACCTCTCAGTCTATAGATTCTAAGACATGTTGGTCTAGACAGAACCTCTCAGTCTATAGATTCTAAGACATGTTGGTCTAGACAGAACCTCTCAGTCTATAGAGTCTAAGACATGTTGGTCTAGACAGAACCTCTCAGTCTATAGATTCTAAGACATGTTGGTCTAGACAGAACCTCTCAGTCTATAGATTCTAAGACATGTTAGTCTAGATAGAACCTCTCAGTCTATAGATTCTAAGACATGTTGGTCTAGACAGAACCTCTCAGTCTATAGATTCTAAGACATGTTGGTCTAGACAGAACCTCTCAGTCTATAGATTCTAAGACATGTTGGTCTAGACAGAACCTCTCAGTTCACTCTGACTATGGTATACAATAATAGGGGTGGTGTGACTGACATGATCTGAGGGTGATGGATTTGGTTGAATATACACACACACACACACACACACACACGTACACATGACAAACTTACTTTAGTGAATACTGTGGGGGGGGGGGGGGATGTGTGATCCCCCAGATAAAACATCAGGTCAGTTTTGAACAGAGGAATGTACGTGCTGTTAATACCCCTTTAGTGGATCTCACACACACACACACACACACACACACACACACACACACACACACACACACACACACACACACACACACACAAACACACACACACACACACACACACACACAGTAACCCTTATCTTATCTTCTCTCTCTGCAGGACTGACAGGACCAGCTGTCCTGTGGCATTGTGGGACTGAGAACACCAGTATTGATGAGGGCACTGTTTAGTCCCAACCTCCCCTCTGTCTGCAGGTCCAGTTGTGTTTTGACAAGAGGATACTCACTATACTTTGACTAATGGAAGCCTCTCTCTGTATACAATTCCTCCCTTGAGATGGATGGAATAAACTCACAACTGTTCCACAAATCTATGTTACGTCATTTATTTATTTGTGTGTAATGTCTTCATGCATCTACAAATTATTTTAGCCTAGTGTTGATTTTGGGTCGGGCGGCAGGTAGTCTAGTGGTTAAGAGCGTTGGGCCAGTAACCGAAAGGTCGCTGATTCAAATCCCTGAGTCAACTAGGTGAAAAATCTGTCTATGTCCCCTTGAGCAATGCACTTAACCCTAATTTCTCCTGTAAGTCGCTCTGGATAAGAGCGTTTTCTAAATGACTTAAATGTAATGTAATGGGTATGCTTTATCCAACTCCACTATGGTTAAAACAACAGACGAAAAACTAAATAGCAACTATAGGCTACCATGTATAATAGGAATACTGACACTAGAATTCAATCAAATCCACTTTAGAAATGTTTATGCAATGTCTTTGTTCAAAATCTACTCCTCAATAGGGTTGCAAAAATCTGGGAACTTTCCCAAAATTCCCAGGTTTTCCAGAAACCTAGTTGGAAGATCCCAGAATCAGCAGGGAATAAGCAGAAAACCCAGAATCCTCCAACCAGGATTTCTGGAAAAGGTCGCTGATTCAAATCCCTGAGTCAACTAGGTGAAAAATCTGCCTATGTCCCCTTGAGCAATGCACTTAACCCTAATTTCTCCTGTAAGTCGCTCTGGATAAGAGCGTTTTCTAAATGACTTAAATGTAATGTAATGGGTATGCTTTATCCAACTCCACTATGGTTAAAACAACAGACGAAAAACTAAATAGCAACTATAGGCTACCATGTATAATAGGAATACTGACACTAGAATTCAATCAAATCCACTTTAGAAATGTTTATGCAATGTCTTTGTTCAAAATCTACTCCTCAATAGGGTTGCAAAAATCTGGGAACTTTCCCCAAATTCCCAGGTTTTCCAGAAACCTAGTTGGAAGATCCCAGAATCAGCAGGGAATAAGCAGAAAACCCAGAATCCTCCAAACAGGATTTCTGGAAAACCTTTACTGGAGTTTTGCCACCCTACTTAAACACATCTGTACATCTACCTGAAAGGAGTCGACCAGTAATAGGTTTAATATCATTTATTTTAATGCCCATAATGACTTCTTTCTTTTTTACCTTTGCAAAAACAGGTACTGCATCAATACAACGCAACACAGTCCATTTAATTGGGCCTTACATTTAGTCTGTGATGGGTGTCCTCGTACAGTAGGGCTTTTCCTCCTTGTTACGTAATTGTTTTATATAACTAGTTTAAAACAAGTGAGGTATAACAGTTATTATCCCAGTGGCGATGCTACGTTAGTCATTGTGCTACTCTTTGATCCTGTTGAGAGATGGGAGATAACGGGAGAAAGCTTCTCTCCTCCAACTCTTTGAAGATGAGCCCAAAACACCAACGTTTTCAAATCCTCCAAAGCCTTCACTGTGAAGAGCATGGCCCCATGGAATGTTGTACGTCAGTCGTGTGTGTGCGCACGCACATGTTTGTTTGTGTGCACACGTGTGCATATGCATGAGTGTGTACGTATGAGTGTGTGTGTGAATGTGTGTGTGTGTCTGCACGTTTCAGTGTCAAGTTACGATGCCAAGCCTTAACAATCTTCTTCTATCTGATCTTATTGCAGGTGCCTTTGGCCTCATCCCCCTGTGAGCCCCTGCTAACCCACATTAAACCCTACGAATTGCACACGCTGAAGTGCACACTCTGGAGAACTCTTCTCACAGTAGTCCATACTTCTCATTGAGAGATGAAGATGTGCGTCCCACTACTGATGGCTGTGCTGCCTATCATACAGGCAGGTCAGTACTGCACCTATTACAGCTCTTATGAATGTTATGACTGTGTTATGACAGGTATTAGAGAGGTATTAGGGGTTTACAACAGGTCAGTACTGCACCTATTACAGCTCTTATGAATGTTGTGACTGTGTTATGACAGGTATTAGAGAGGTATTAGGGGTTTACGACAGGTCAGTACTGCAGCTATTACAGCTCTTATGAATGTTATGACTGTGTTATGACAGGTATTAGAGAGGTATTAGGGGTTTACAACAGGTCAGTACTGCAGCTATTACAGCTCTTATGAATGTTATGACTGTGTTATGACAGGTATTAGAGAGGTATTAGGGGTTTACGACAGGTCAGTACTGCAGCTATTACAGCTCTTATGAATGTTATGACTGTGTTATGACAGGTATTAGAGAGGTATTAGGGGTTTACAACAGGTCAGTACTGCACCTATTACAGCTCTTATGAATGTTGTGACTGTGTTATGACAGGTATTAGAGAGGTATTAGGGGTTTACGACAGGTCAGTACTGCAGCTATTACAGCTCTTATGAATGTTATGACTGTGTTATGACAGGTTTTAGGGGTTTACGACAGGTCAGTACTGCAGCTATTACAGCTCTTATGAATGTTATGACTGTGTTATGACAGGTATTAGAGAGGTATTAGGGGTTTACGACAGGTCAGTACTGCAGCTATTACAGCTCTTATGAATGTTATGACTGTGTTATGACAGGTATTAGAGAGGTATTAGGGGTTTACGACAGGTCAGTACTGCAGCTATTACAGCTCTTATGAATGTTATGACTGTGTAATGACAGGTATTAGTGGTTTAGGACAGGTAATTCCGCTGTTATTACAGGCATGAGACTATATACCGCCCCAAGTCCACCATATAGTCACTAGAGTTGCTTGAGTTATAATGGGTAGAGTTCTCTGTAGTGGAATATAGCCCTGGTAGAGGGTAGAGTTCTCTGTAGTGGAACATAGCCCTGGTAGAGGGTAGAGTTTTCTGTAGTGGAATATAGCCCTGGTAGAGGGTAGAGTTCTCTGTTGTGGAATACAGCCCTGGTAGAGGGTAGAGTTCTCTGTAGTGGAATATAGCCCTGGTAGAGGGTAGAGTTCTCTGTTGTGGAATATAGCCCTGGTAGAGGGTAGAGTTCTCTGTAGTGGAACATAGCCCTGGTAGAGGGTAGAGTTTTCTGTAGTGGAATATAGCCCTGGTAGAGGGTAGAGTTCTCTGTTGTGGAATATAGCCCTGGTAGAGGGTAGAGTTCTCTGTAGTGGAATATAGCCCTGGTAGAGGGTAGAGATCTCTGTTGTGGAATATAGCCCTGGTAGAGGGTAGAGTTCTCTGTAGTGGAATATAGCCCTGGTAGAGGGTAGAGTTCTCTGTAGTGGAATATAGCCCTGGTAGAGGGTAGAGTTTTCTGTTGTGGAATATAGCCCTGGTAGAGGGTAGAGTTCTCTGTAGTGGAATATAGCCCTGGTAGAGGGTAGAGTTCTCTGTAGTGGAATATAGCCCTGGTAGAGGGTAGAGTTCTCTGTTGTGGAATATAGCCTTGGTAGAGGGTAGAGTTCTCTGTTGTGGAATATAGCCCTGGTAGAGGGTAGAGTTCTCTGTTGTGGAATATAGCCCTGGTAGAGGGTAGAGTTCTCTGTAGTGGAATATAGCCCTGGTAGAGGGTAGAGTTCTCTGTAGTGGAATATAGCCCTGGTAGAGGGTAGAGTTCTCTGTTGTGGAATATAGCCCTGGTAGAGGGTAGAGTTCTCTGTGGTTGAATATAGCCCTGGTAGAGGGTAGAGTTCTCTGTAGTGGAATATAGCCCTGGTAGAGGGTATAGTTCTCTGTTGTGGAATATAGCCCTGGTAGAGGGTAGAGTTCTCTGTTGTGGAATATAACCCTGGTAGATGGTAGAGTTCTCTGTAGCGGAATATAGCCCTGGTAGAGGGTAGAGTTCTCTGTAGTGGAATATAGCCCGGGTAGAGTTCTCTGTAGTGGAATATAGCCCTGGTAGAGGGTAGAGTTCTCTGTTGTGGAATATAGCCCTGGTAGAGGGTAGAGTTCTCTGTAGTGGAATATAGCCCTGGTAGAGGGTAGAGATCTCTGTTGTGGAATATAGCCCTGGTAGAGGGTAGAGTTCTCTGTAGTGGAATATAGCCCTGGTAGAGGGTAGAGTTCTCTGTAGTGGAATATAGCCCTGGTAGAGGGTAGAGTTTTCTGTTGTGGAATATAGCCCTGGTAGAGGGTAGAGTTCTCTGTAGTGGAATATAGCCCTGGTAGAGGGTAGAGTTCTCTGTAGTGGAATATAGCCCTGGTAGAGGGTAGAGTTCTCTGTTGTGGAATATAGCCTTGGTAGAGGGTAGAGTTCTCTGTTGTGGAATATAGCCCTGGTAGAGGGTAGAGTTCTCTGTTGTGGAATATAGCCCTGGTAGAGGGTAGAGTTCTCTGTAGTGGAATATAGCCCTGGTAGAGGGTAGAGTTCTCTGTAGTGGAATATAGCCCTGGTAGAGGGTAGAGTTCTCTGTTGTGGAATATAGCCCTGGTAGAGGGTAGAGTTCTCTGTGGTTGAATATAGCCCTGGTAGAGGGTAGAGTTCTCTGTAGTGGAATATAGCCCTGGTAGAGGGTATAGTTCTCTGTTGTGGAATATAGCCCTGGTAGAGGGTAGAGTTCTCTGTTGTGGAATATAGCCCTGGTAGATGGTAGAGTTCTCTGTAGCGGAATATAGCCCTGGTAGAGGGTAGAGTTCTCTGTAGTGGAATATAGCCCGGGTAGAGTTCTCTGTAGTGGAATATAGCCCTGGTAGAGGGTAGAGTTCTTTGTAGTGGAATATAGCCCGGGTAGAGTTCTCTGTTGTGGAATATAGCCCTGGTAGAGGGTAGAGTTCTCTGTTGTGGAATATAGCCCTGGTAAAGGGTAGAGTTCTCTGTGGTGGAATATAGCCCTGGAAGAGGGTAGAGTTCTCTGTAGTGGAATATAGCCCTGGTAGAGGGTAGAGTTCTCTGTAGTGGAATATAGCCCTGGTAGAGGGTAGAGTTCTCTGTAGTGGAATATAGCCCTGGTAGAGGGTAGAGTTCTCTGTTGTGGAATATAGCCCTGGTAGAGGGTAGAGTTTTCTGTAGTGGAATATAGCCCTGGTAGAGGGTAGAGTTCTCTGTAGTGGAATATAGCCCTGGTAGAGGGTAGAGTTCTCTGTTGTGGAATATAGCCCTGGTAGAGGGTAGAGTTCTCTGTAGTGGAATATAGCCCTGGTAGAGGGTAGAGTTCTCTGTAGTGGAATATAGCCCTGGTAGAGGGTAGAGTTCTCTGTAGTGGAACATAGCCCTGGTAGAGGGTAGATTATTCTGTAGTGGAACATAGCCCTGGTAGAGGGTCGATTATTCTGTAGTGGAACATAGCCCTGGTAAAGGGTAGATTATTCTGTAGTGGAATATAGCCCTGGTAGAGGGTATAGTTCTCTGTAGTGGAATATAGCCCTGGTAGAGGGTAGACTTCTCTGTAGTGGAACATAGCCCTGGTAGAGGGTAGATTATTCTGTAGTGGAACATAGCCCTGGTAGAGGGTAGAGTTCTCTGTAGTGGAACATAGCCCTGGTAGAGGGTAGATTATTCTGTAGTGGAACATAGCCCTGGTAAAGGGTAGATTATTCTGTAGTGGAACATAGCCCTGGTAAAGGGTAGATTATTCTGTAGTGGAACATAGCCCTGGTAAAGGGTAGATTATTCTGTAGTGGAACATAGCCCTGGTAAAGGGTAGATTATTCTGTAGTGGAATATAGCCCTGGTAAAGGGTATATTATTCTGTAGTGGAACATAGCCCTGGTAAAGGGTAGATTATTCTGTAGTGGAACATAGCCCTGGTAAAGGGTAGATTATTCTGTAGTGGAACATAGCCCGGGTAAAGGGTAGATTATTCTGTAGTGGAACATAGCCCTGGTAAAGGGTAGATTATTCTGTAGTGGAACATAGCCCTGGTAAAGGGTAGATTATTCTGTAGTGGAACATAGCCCTGACTAGCTGCAGAATGGCTATTTTTAGGTCCTTGACCTTTGTAGTTGTGTAGGATGGAGAGAGAGAGAGATGAAGGATACATGGATGGAGAGAGATGAAGGGAGGAAGAGAGATGAAGGGAGGAAGAGAGATGAAGGGAGGAAGAGAGATGAAGGGAGGCAGAGAAATAGAAGGAGAGGTTAGGAGGTGGAGGGAGAATGACTGAGAAGGATGGAGGGGGTGAAATGGAAGGAGAGAGAGGGAAAGAACGAGGTAGTGAGAGGGATGGGGAGGGTTTGGAAGGGAGGTAAGGAGAGGGAAAGAGGGAGAGGGATGGAGGGAGGGAGGAGGAGGAAGTAGGTCAGTCTGAGCGATTGAAGGTATAACTGTGTCTGCCACTTGTGAGGAAAGGAGAGTGGATCTCCCTCTCCTCCTTCTCCGTGTGTGTGTGTGCGTGCGTGCATGCGTGTGTGTGGCAGGGCAGCCTCGAAAGCCATGGCTAGACTCCACAGTATTTCATATTAACAGACACATAACAAATATTTCTAGTTACATTTCCTTCTTTCCTTCTCTCTCTCTCTCTCTCTCTCTCTCTCTCTCTCTCTCTCTCTCTCTCTCTCTCAATAACATTTCAATTCAATTCAATTCAAGGGTCTAATTGGCATGGGAAACATTGCCAAAGCAATGTTTCTCTCTCTCTCTCTCTCTCTCTCTCTCTCTCTCTCTCTCTCTCTCTCTCTCTCTCTCTCTCTCTCTCTCTCTCTCTCTCTCTCTCTCTCTCTCTTCTCTTCTCTCTCTCTCTCTCTCTCTCTCTCTCTCTCTCTCTCTCTCTCAATTCAATTTCAATTTTCAATTTAAGGGCTTTATTGGCATGGGAAACGTGTGTTAACATTGCCAAAGCAAGTGAAGTAGATAGTAAACAAAAGTGAAATAAACAATAAATATTAACAGTAAACATTACACTCAGAAGTTTCAAAAGAATAAAGACATTTCAAATGTCATATTATGTATATATACAGTGTTGTAACAATGTGCAAATAGTTAAAGTACAAATGGGAAAATAAATAAACATAAATATGGGTTGTATTTACAATGGTGTTTGTTCTTCACTGGTTGCCCTTTTCTTGTGGCAACAGGTCACAAATCTTGCAGCTGTGATGGCACACTGTGGTTTTTCACCCAGTAGATAAGGGAGTTTATCAAAATTGGGTTTGTTTTCGAATTCTTTGTGGATCGCTGTAATCTGAGGGAAATATGTGTCTCTAATATGGTCATACATTTGGCAGGAGGTTAGGAAGTGCAGCTCAGTTTCCACCTCATTTTGTGGGCAGTGTGCACATAGCCTGTCTTCTCTTGAGAGCCAGGTCTGCCTACGGCGGCCTTTCTCAATAGCAAGGCTATGCTCACTGAGTCTGTACATAGTCAAAGCTTTCCTTAAGTTTGGGTCAGTCACAGTGGTCAAGTATTCTGCCACTGTGTACTCTCTGTTTAGGGCCAAATAGCATTCTAGTTTGCTCTGTTTTTTTGTTTGTTCTTTCCAATGTGTCAAGTAATTCTCTTTTTGTTTTCTCATGATTTGGTTGGGTCTAGTTGTGTTGTTGTTGTTGTTGTCCTGGGGCTGTGTGGGGTCTGTTTGTGTTTGTGAACAGAGCCCCAGGACAAGCTTACTTAGGGGACTCTTCTCCAAGTTCATCTCTCTGTAGGTGATGGCTTTGTTATGGAAGGTTTGGGAATCGCTTCCTTTTAAGTGGTTATAGAATTTAACGGCTCTTTTCTGGATTTTGATAATTAGCGGGTATTGGCCTAATTCTGCTCTGCATGCATTATTTGGTGTTTTACGTTGTACACGGAGGATGTTTTTGCAGAATTCTGCATGCAGAGTCTCAATTTGGTGTTTGTCCCATTTTGTGAATTCTTGGTTGGTGAGCGGACCCCAGACCTCAGAACCATAAAGGGCAATGGGTTCTATAACTGATTCAAGTATTTTTAGCCAGATCCTAATTGGTATGTCAAATTTTATGTTCCTTTTGATGGCATAGAAGGCCCTTCTTGCCTTGTCTCTCAGATCGTTCACAGCTTTGTGGAAGTTACCTGTGGCGCTGATGTTTAGGCCGAGGTATGTATAGTTTTTTGTGTGCTCTAGGGCAACGGTGTCTAGATGGAATTTGTATTTGTGGTCCTGGCAACTGGACCTTTTTTGTAACACCATTATTTTTGTCTTACTGAGATTTACTGTCAGGGCCCAGGTCTGACAGAATCTGTGCAGAAAATCTAGGTGCTGCTGTAGGCCCTCCTTGGTTGGTGACAGAAGCACCAGATCGTCAGCAAACAGAAGACATTTGACTTCAGATTCTAGTAGGGTGAGGCCGGGTGCTGCAGACTGTTCTAGTGCCCTCGCCAATTCGTTGATATATATGTTGAAGAGGGTGGGGCTTAAACTGCATCCCTGTCTCACCCCACGGCCCTGTGGAAAGAAATGTGTGTGTTTTTTGCCAATTTTAACCGCACACTTGTTGTTTGTGTACATGGATTTTATAATGTCGTATGTTTTTCCCCCAACCCCACTTTCCATCAATTTGTATAGCAGACCCTCATGCCAAATTGAGTCAAAAGCTTTTTTGAAATCAACAAAGCATGAGAAGACTTTGCCTTTGTTTTGGTTTGTTTGTTTGTCAATTAGGGTGTGCAGGGTGAATACGTGGTCTGTCGTACGGTAATTTGGTAAAAAGCCAATTTGACATTTGCTCAGTACATTGTTTTCACTGAGGAAATGAACTAGTCTGCTGTTAATGATAATGCAGAGGATTTTCCCAAATTCTGCTGTTTTCTACCATAGTGTTTTATTGTAATTGCACATGGAAGATTTGACATTAAGCTACCCTGTATAATCACTAACATGAAGGCCTAGCTTTGGTTGCCAGGTTGACTATCCTCCGGTTGCCAGAGTGGGTTGTAATCCCACCTACCCTTCAAAGGGCAAAAAAGTAACATGAGCAGTAGGAAGGAGGCACGTGTTTATGCTGCTGTTTTTGTCAGTTGTAAATACACACACACACCAACACACACACACACACACACACACACATGCACACACACACACGACATCATGCCTTTCTGTGAGTGTGTGTGTACGTGTGTGTTCTGCTTTTTTTGTCAGTGTGCTCTTAAAACACAGCATGAAGTTACAACATAATGACAAAGACTTTAAACAGTAAATGTAATTAGTGCATGCTGTTGTTTATTAACACCCTCTGCTACCCAGTGGTAGAGCCCAATGGAGTAAGGTGAAGATCCCCCTTAGACACTGATCTAAGCTCAGTTCAGAATATTCCTCATAATGGTTAGGGTTAAGCTCCATGGAGGAAAAGCTGATCCTAGATCTGTGCCTAAGGGCAACTTCTTCAAATAATCATCTCATCTGCCTTTCCATAGGGATTCACAGAATGAGTACTAGTGGTTGGGGGCAGAAATAGACAATAGCTACAGTATGCTTTGTGGGGTGTTGTTGTGTTGTTGTTTACAGTATGCTTTGTGGGGTGTTGTTGTGTTGTGGTTTACAGTATGCTTTGTGGGGTGTTGTTGTGTTGTTGTTTACCGTATGATTGTGGGGTATTGTTGTGTTGTTGTTTACAGTATGATTGTGGGGTATTGTTGTGTTGTTGTTTATCAATCAATCAATCAATTTTATTTTATATAGCCCTTCTTACATCAGCTAATATCTCGAAGTGCTGTACAGAAACCCAGCCTAAAACCCCAAACAGCTAGTAATGCAGGTGTAGAAGCACGGTGGCTAGGAAAAACTCCCTAGAAAGGCGAAAACCTAGGAAGAAACCTAGAGAGGAACCAGGCTATGAGGGGTGGCCAGTCCTCTTCTGGCTGTGCCGGGTGGAGATTATAACAGAACCATGCCAAGATGTTCAAAAATGTTCATAAGTGACAAGCATGGTCAAATAATAATCAGGAATAAATCTCAGTTGGCTTTTCATAGCCGATCATTAAGAGTTGAAAACAGCAGGTCTGGGACAGGTAGGGGTTCCATAACCGCAGGCAGAACAGTTGAAACTGGAATAGCAGCAAGGCCAGGCGGACTGGGGACAGCAAGGAGTCACCACGGCCGGTAGTCCCGACGTATGGTCCTAGGGCTCAGGTCTCTCAGTTGGCTTTTCATAGCCGATCATTAAGAGTTGAAAACAGCAGGTCTGGGACAGGTAGGGGTTTCGTAGCCGCAGGCAGAACAGTTGAAACTGGAATAGCAGCAAGGCCAGGCGGACTGGGGACAGCAAGGTGTCATCATGCCCGGTAGTCCTGACGTATGGTCCTAGGGCTCAGGTTCTCAGAGAGAAAGAGAGAACGAGAGAATTAGAGAGAGCATACTTAAATTCACACAGGACACTGGATAAGACAGGAGAAGTACTCCAGGTATAACCAACTAACCCCAGCCCCCCGACACATAAACTACTGCAGCATAAATACTGGAGGCTGAGACAGGAGCGGTCCGGAGACACTGTGGCCCCATCCGAAGAAACCCCCGGACAGGGCCAAACAGGAAGGATATAACCCCACCCACTCCGCCAAAGCACAGCCCCCGCACCACTAGAGGGATATCCCCAACCACCAACTTACAATCCTGAGACAAGGCCGAGTATAGCCCACAGAGGTCTCCACCACAGCACAAACCAAGGGGGGGGCGCCAACCCAGACAGGAAGATCACGTCAGTAACTCAACCCACTCAAGTGACGCACCCCTCCCAGGGACGGCATGAAAGAGCACCAGCAAGCCAGTGACTCAGCCCCTGCAACAGGGTTAGAGGCAGAGAACCCCAGTGGAGAGGGGAACCGGCCTGGCAGAGACAGCAAGGGCTGTTCGTTGCTCCAGCCTTTCCGTTCACCTTCACACTCCTGGGCCAGACTACACTCAATCATATGACCTACTGAAGAGATAAGTCTTCAGTAAAGACTTAAAGGTTGAGACCGAGTCTGCGTCTCTCACATGGGTAGGCAGACTGTTCCATAAAAATGGAGATCTATAGGAGAAAGCCCTGCCTCCCGCTGTTTGCTTAGAAATTCTAGGGACAATTAGGAGGCCTGCGTCTTGTGACCGTAGCGTACGTATTGGTATGTACGGCAGGACCAACTCGGAAAGATAGGTAGGAGCAAGCCCATGTAACGCTTTATAGGTTAACAGTAAAACCTTGAAATCAGCCCTTGCCTTAACAGGAAGCCAGTGTAGGGAAGCTAGCACTGGAGTAATATGATCAAATTTCTTGGTTCTAGTCAGGATTCTAGCAGCCGTATTTAGCACTAACTGAAGTTTATTTAGTGCTTTATCCGGGTAGCCGGAAAATAGAGCATTGCAGTAGTCTAACCTAGAAGTAACAAATGCATGGATTAATTTTTCTGCATCATTTTTGGACAGAAAATTTCTGATTTTTGCAATGTTACGTAGATGGAAAAAAGCTGTCCTTGAAACAGTCTTGTTTACAGTATGATTGTGGGGTATTGTTGTGTTGTTGTTTACAGTATGATTGTGGGGTATTGTTGTGTTGTTTTACAGTATGATTGTGGGATGTTGTTGTGTTGTTGTTTACAGTATGATTGTGGGGTATTGTTGTGTTGTTGTTTACAGTATGATTGTGGGGTATTGTTGTGTTGTTGTTTACAGTATGATTGTGGGGTATTGTTGTGTTGTTTTACAGTATGATTGTGGGATGTTGTTGTGTTGTTGTTTACAGTATGATTGTGGGGTGTTGTTGTTTCAGTATGATTGTGGGGTGTTGTTGTTTCAGTATGATTGTGGGGTGTTGTTGTGTAGTTGTTTACAGTATGATTGTGGGGTATTGTTGTGTAGTTGTTTACAGTATGATTGTGGGGTATTGTTGTGTTGTTTTACAGTATGATTGTGGGATGTTGTTGTGTTGTTGTTTACAGTATGATTGTGGGGTGTTGTTGTGTTGTTGTTTACAGTATGATTGTGGGGTATTGTTGTGTTGTTGTTTACAGTATGATTGTGGGGTATTGTTGTGTTGTTTTACAGTATGATTGTGGGATGTTGTTGTTTACAGTATGATTGTGGGGTGTTGTTGTTTCAGTATGATTGTGGGGTGTTGTTGTGTTGTTGTTTACAGTATGATTGTGGGGTGTTGTTGTGTTGTTGTTTACAGTATGATTGTGGGGTGTTGTTGTGTAGTTGTTTCAGTATGATTGTGGGGTGTTGTTGTTTACAGTATGATTGTGGGGTGTTGTTGTTTACAGTATGATTGTGGGGTATTGTTGTGTAGTTGTTTCAGTATGATTGTGGGGTGATGTTGTTTACAGTATGATTGCGGGGTGTTGTTGTGTAGTTGTTTACTTTATGATTGTGGGGTATTGTTGTGTTGTTGTTTACAGTATGATTGTGGGGTATTGTTGTGTTGTTTTACAGTATGATTGTGGGATGTTGTTGTTTACAGTATGATTGTGGGGTGTTGTTGTTTCAGGATGATTGTGGGGTGTTGTTGTGTTGTTGTTTCAGTATGATTGTGGGGTGTTGTTGTGTTGTTGTTTCAGTATGATTGTGGGGTGTTGTTGTGTTGTTGTTTACAGTATGATTGTGGGGTGTTGTTGTGTAGTTGTTTCAGTATGATTGTGGGGTGTTGTTGTGTTGTTGTTTCAGTATGATTGTGGGGTGTTGTTGTTTCAGTATGATTGTGGGGTATTGTTGTGTAGTTGTTTCAGTATGATTGTGGGGTGTTGTTGTTTCAGTATGGTTGTGGGGTGTTGTTGTGTAGTTGTTTCAGTATGATTGTTGGGTGTTGTTGTGTAGTTGTTTCAGTATGATTGTGGGGTGTTGTTGTTTACAGTATGATTGTGGGGTGTTGTTGTTTCAGTATGATTGTGGGGTGTTGTTGTTTCAGTATGATTGTGGGGTGTTGTTGTTGTTTCAGTATTATATTGTGGGGTGTTGTTGTGTAGTTGTTGAAACACTCAATGAAAACCGTCCTAATTGGAAACAAACATCTTTATGTTGTCATCCAGAGTCACATTTATTTATTTTCCAAGTTATAGCACCAAATATTTTACATGCAGCAGGTTTTTAAAGGACCAAAGAGTCAAGTCGGCTTTGTGTTTTCATGTTTGGCCATGGAAAATCGAGTATCAAAGTATCTTGATACTCGTATCGTGACAACCCTAGCACACACCCACACACACACACACACGCACACGCACACACAATTTCCTATTGAAAAACTTGCATCCAGTCCGTTGTTTCTGTTTATAAATCATTCCTGGCTTTCAAAACCTATTCCCTAAATATAAATATAAATATAGTGTCCTGTGTTTGACCAGAGATTTATGTGGCTATCCCTATGTGGCTCCAGTCAAAAGCAGGGCACGTGTGTGTGTGTGTGGCTGTGTGGCTGTCTGTGAGTCTGTGTTTGTTTGTGTGTGTAGTGGTGTCATTTGAGATAGAGTTCAGTCAGGGTACACTGTGTCTTTTTGCTGAAACAGTCTGAAAAGCGTTGAGGTCAGCGTTTCCACATGTCCGCTGCCAGGCACGCCGAGACTTGGCCTCTCTTCCTTGGGAATAATATTATTATCCGCTCACTCTGAATGCTGGGAGAGTTGTGGAGCGAGGACGTACAGCGCATTCGGAAAGTATTCAGACCCCTTGACTTTATCCACATGTTGTTACGGTACAACCTTATTCTAAAAAGGATTCAATAGTTTTTTTTTCTTCATCTATCTACACACAATACCCCATAATGACAAAGCAAAAACTGGTTTTTAGACATTTTTGCAAATGTATATAAAAATTACATAAGTACCCTTTACTCAGTACTTTGTTGAAGCACCTCTGGCAGTGATTACAGCCTCGAGTCTTCTTGGGTATGACGCTACAAGCTTGGCACGCCTGTATTTGAGGAGTTTCTTAGCTGCAGATCCTCTCAAGCTCTGTCAGGTTGGATGGGGAGCGTCGCTGCACAGCTATTTTCAGGTCTCTCCAGAGATCGGGTTCAAGTCCGGGCTCTGGCTGGGCCAACCAGTCTGAGGTCCTGAGCACTCTGGAGTAGGTTTTCATCAAGGATCTCTCTGTACTTTACTCCATTCATCTTTCCCTCGATCCTGACTATTCTCCCAGTTCCTGCCGCTGAGAAACATCCCCACAGCATGATGCCGCCACCACCATGCTTCACCGTAGGGATGGTGCCAGGTTTCCTCCAGACTTGATGCTTGACGTGATGCTCAGGCCAAAGAGTTCAATCTTGGTTTCATCAGACCAGATAATCTTGTTTCTCATGGTCTGGGAGTCCTTTAGGTGCCTTTTGGCAAACTCCATGTGCCTTTTACTGAGGAGTGGCTACCGTCGGGTCGCTATACCATAAAGTCCTGATTGGTGGAGTGCTGCAGAGATGGTTGTCCTTCTGGGAGGTTCTCCAATCTCCACAGAGGAACGCTGGAGCTCTGTCAGAGTGACCATCGGGTTCTCCCTGACGAAGGTCCTTCTCCCCCGATTGCTGGCCGGTTGGCCAGCTCTAGGAAGAGTCTTGATGGTTCCAAACATCTTCCATTTAAGAAAGCCACTGTGTTCTTGGGGACCTTCAATGCTGCAGAAATGTTTTGGTACCCTTCCCCAGATCTGTGCCTCAACACAATCCTGTCTCAGAGCTCTACGGACAATTCCTTCGACCTCATGGTTTGGTTTTTGCTCTGACATGCACTTTCAACTGTGGGACCTTATATAGACAGGTGTGTGCCTTTCCAAATAATGTCCAATCAATTGAATTGACCACAGGTGGACTCCAATCAAGTTGTAGAAACATCTCAAAGTTGATCAATGGAAACACGATGCACCTGAGCTCAATTTCGAGTCTCACAGCAAAGGATCTGAATACTTATTTAAATAAGGTATTTCAGTTTTTGTATTTTAATACGTTTGCAAAAATTTCTAAAACAATGTTTTCACTTCGTCATTATGGGGTATTGTGTGTAGATTGATGAGAAACAAAAACAATTTAATCAATTGTAGAATAAGGCTGTACCGTAACAAAATGTGGAAAAAGGGAAGGGGTCTGAATACTTTCCGAATCCACTGTATGTGTGTATGTGTTTGTTGTATCAGTGTGTGTGTGTGTGTGTGTATGATTGTGTTGTGTCAGTGTGTATATGAATAATGTGTGATAAACCCAATACATTTTAGTCTACTTAGCAAAGGTAAGATCATAACAATTCCTTTAATTCCTTTTCTACAAATGCAATGTATCTACTAATTTTACCTGCAATGCTCCGGGTAGACGCAGTCCCTAGTCCCTTGCATTCTAATTTGAAGCACTATGACGCCATAGACGCCGTTGACACTCGTGGCCTGTCTGTTTTCTCTCATTCACTCATATGCATTCTATTTCCAGCATGAGCACGCTCGTTCACAAGCTTAAAAAAAACGCTTCCCATTTCAAGTAAGCTTAAGTCTTTTTCTTTTGCCTTGGGCTTCAGGGCTTCCATAAGTTTGTGTTGTTGCCTGTGTCCACATTTTATTTGAGTTTGATAACGTTGTTTGTGTGGAATACTGTGTGTATGTGTGCGTGTGTGTGTGTCTGTGAACATGCACATGTCATTACCCAGTGTAGTGCAAGGCCTGTTGCAGATCACCCTACTGAGCTACTGTCGTCCACATCGTGATCACACAGAGAACAGAGGAAGTAGGAACTCTGAACCTCTTGGATGACCCTAGATACTTCCCTTTACTCTCTCTCTCTCCCTGTCTCTTGCTCTCTCTCTCTCTCTCGCTCTCTGTCCATTTTTCTCTCTCTTTCTGTATGTTTCTCTATCTTTCTCTCTCCTCTCTCTCTCTCTCTCTC
Source organism: Coregonus lavaretus (assembly GCF_964263955.1). NCBI lineage: Eukaryota > Metazoa > Chordata > Actinopteri > Salmoniformes > Salmonidae > Coregonus > Coregonus lavaretus. The sequence goes on along the minus strand of NW_028163914.1, from coordinate 15,637 downwards.
TCTTTCTCTCTCTCTGAACCTCCAGTTTCCCCCAGAGCTAGACTACTAGCCATCTAACTCATTGTTACAGTAACAGTTAGTTCTTTAGCCAACTCCTTGAGTCAGACACGACATGAAAATGACAAATGAGTTGGCTAAAGCACAGACAGATGTAGTTTCAAGACCTAACCCACAAACTGCTGTGTCCGATGGTTTCTCAGCTGGGTTCTTTCATGGAGAAAACCAGTCGATTAGAACCTATTAATCAATCTGTATTAGCCCAGGGGAAAATCTGGTTGGCCAGCCCGTTTGTTGTCCGGCCAATAAATGACATTGACTAATGAATGAATTAGAGGATGTTGGCATAGTGTTGTTTGTTGTTGGAAACTATGGGCCAGATCAGAACATCAGTTAGATCTGTGGGTGTGTGTCATGATATTAACCCTATTGGTCTATCCAACAGTGTGTCCAGACAGGGAGCCCGGCCTGCAGCCATGGACCCCCGGCCACAGTGAAGCCCACCAAGTTACCATTGGTTACGGCAGAAAGGTCATCCTCACCTCGTCAGCTACTGTCCACTCAATAGAGATCCTCAACGGAGGTACGTCTGTGTGTGTGTGTGTGTGTGTGTGTGCGATAATATTGTTAAACTGTCACCCGAATTTATGTTATCCATCAGTTGTGTGTGTAACAGTCTGGCTTCCAGCTCCTCGCCCCAAACTGGGTTCCAACCAGGGACCCTCTGCACACATCGACAACAGTTACCCTCGAAGCATCGTTACCTATCGCTCCACAAAAGCCGCGGCCCTTGCAGGGCAAGGGAAACAGCTACTTCAAGGTCTCAGAGCGAGTGACGTCACCGATTTGAAATTCCACTAGCGCGCACCGCTAATTAGCTAGCCATTTCACACAGGCTACACAACCCCCTTTGACCTCCTCCTTCTCCGCAGCAACCAGTGATCTGGGTCAACATCATCAATGTAACAGTGTTACGTGTGTGTGTATGTGTGAGTTAGGAACCTGATACTATGTGTCCAGGTATGTGTCTAACCACTAACACACAGTGTAATCAAAGTCCCCATCTCTCATCCACTTCACTACAGGACTATATAACCTCTGTCAGATGGACATTATCGTGAAATGCAGCCCTCATAAAGGGTTATTGAGTTTTCCTGTGTGTCTGTGTGTGTGTGTGTGAGCCACAGCTCAGTGCCATAAAAGGAAGGGTGATGTGATGTGTTGGGCGCCAGGGCATGAAATACCTGTCAGGACACCTCACCAGTAAAGATATCTTTCTCTCTCTCTTTCCTCTCTCTCTCTCTCTCTCTCTCTCTCTCTCTCTCTCTCTCTCTCTCTCTCTCTCTCTCTCTCTCTCTCTCTCTCTCTCTCTCTCTCTCTCTCTCTCTCTCTCTCTCTCTCTCTCTCTTTCCTTCTCTCTCTAGGAAAGTTAGTGATAGCAGATTCGGATCGTCCCATCCTACTGCGTACCAAACACATTCTGATCGGCAACAGAGGACAGCTGCACATAGGAAGTCCTGACTGCCCGTATAAGGGCAACCTTACCATCTCCTTATTTGGAAGGTGGGTAATGTACCCGGACCTCGTAGCCTTCAGCCCTCAATCTATTTGGTAGCCTCTAGACTGTATCCTCTTTCTCCTAGCCTCTTTGTCTTAGTGCCTATCCTCTATCTCCTAGCTCCTAGCCTCTAGGCTCTTTCTCCTAGCTCCTAGCCTCTATCTCCTGGCTTCTCCTAGCCTCTAGTTTCTTTCTCCTAGCTCCTAGCCTCTATCTCCTGGCTTCTCCTAGCCTCTAGTTTCTTTCTCCTAGCTCCTAGCCTCTATCTCCTGGCTTCTCCTAGCCTCTAGTTTCTTTCTCCTAGCTCCTAGCCTCTATCTCCTGGCTTCTCCTAGCCTCTAGTTTCTTTCTCCTAGCTCCTAGCCTCTTTCTCCTAGCTCCTATCCTCTATCTCCTAGCCTCTCCTAGCCTCTAGGCTCTAGCTCCTAGCCTCTATCTCCTAGCCTCTCCTAGCCTCTATCTCCTAGCCCCCAGCCTCTATCTCCTAGCCTCGCCTAGCCTCTAGCCTCTTTCTCCTAGCTCCTAGACTCTTTCTCCTAGCTCCTAGTCTCTATCTCATAGCCTCTAGTTTCTTTCTCCTAGCTCCTAGCCTCTTTCTCCTAGCTCCTATCCTCTATCTCCTAGACTCTCCTAGCCTCTAGGCTCTATCTCCTAGCTCCTTTCCTCTATCTTCTAGCCTCTAGGCTCCATCTCCTAGCTCTTAACTCCAATCCACTTGTCCATAAGCTCCACCTCTGCCCTCTATCTCCTAGATTCTAGCCTCTACATGTATCTCCTAGACCCTAGCCTCTATCACCTAACTCCTAGCCTCTATCTCCTAACTCCTAGGCGCTATCTCCTCCCCCCTAGTCTCTATCTCCTAGACTCTATCTCCTAGACCCTAGACTCTATCTCCTAGCCCCTAGCCTCTGTCTCCTAGCCCCTAGTCTCTAGTCTTTAGTCTTTATCTTTAGTCTAGTATCTTCTAGCCTATATCGCCTTATCCCTTATCGTGTAACCCTCTAGCCCCTAGCCTTGATTAATTGGTTGATCAATCATTTACTCTTCTCCAGGTCTGACGACACAGACACAGAGCACAGTTACTTTGGCCGTAAGTACATTGGCGTGGGGACTGGAGGGACGCTGGAGATCCACGGGGAGAAGAAGCTGTCGTGGACGTTCCTCAACAAGACCCTGCACCCCGGGGAGAGCGAGGACAACAGCTACCTGTTCGAGAGGGGCTGGGGCAACCGGGGTATCATCGTTCACATCATCGACCCCAAGACTGGAGAAGTACTCCAGAATGATAGGTATTTTTTATGTTCTGTTTTTATTTCACTTTTAGGCTTCCACAATTCTGGTACATTTTTCAAAAGTTCCCAGGTTTTCCAGAACTTAGGTTGGAAGACTCCTTCCTCTGGTCCTCTGTAGCTCAGCTGGTAGAGCATGGTGCTTGTAACGCCAGGGTAGTGGGTTCGATCCCCGGGACCACCCATACACAAAAATGTATGCACGCATGACTGTAAGTCGCTTTGGATAAAAGCATCTGCTAAATGGCATATTATTATTATTATTATTATTATTATTATTATTATTATATCATTATTCCGGAAATCTTCCAACTGGGATTTCTGGAAAACCAGGGGACTTTTAGAAAGTTACTGGAATGGTTGTGAGAAGCAAACATGTTTTTTTTTTAATCACTGGAGGAAATTGTCTCTTTAAAGCTGGAATCCTTCATAGTGAAACTGCCATGTCCGTTTGGGATATTACAACAAAGAAGTTACTGCAGACAACAAACACAGTTTTTTTTCCGTCTAACATCATTGCACCCGCGATAGAACAGCAGAATATGTACTGCACATTTTTTTTTACCATGCTGTTCGACGCACCTCACCTCCGTTTCGTCCACAAAACTAAAACAATAGCAAAGGTGCTGGGGCGGACAGTGGCGCTGTTTCCCCTAATGCAGATTCCATCTTTAAGTCATGACAGATAATGAGGGAGAATAAAGACATTCCTGTTGGTATTAACTATCTATTCGATGTGTTATGTTCTCCCCATCCCATCGTTCAACATCTCTGATTGAATAAAGAATGTCATAAAACATTTAATACGTAGTTAGAAAAACATTTAATATGCCGTCAGAGTACTGGTAAACAATAATTAAAAAACCAATTAAACAAAACAAACTGCTTCCAAGAGAAGGCAAGTCTTGAGTATTTTGTCAGAAACTGAACCCCATTGAGAAATTAAAACCCCATTGACAAATGGGCTTACTATTGGTTAGACCTCAATTACCATTGACCTCAATTTCCTCACAAAATCTTGAGACCTCACCCTCAAGATCTTACTTACAGGAAGCTTCCATGGGGCTGTGTGCAATCATTCATTGATATTTGTTGACACATTTATCAGAAGATCCACCACAAATCAACATTCAAAAGAAGACTTTTGTTGGAGTAATTGTGTGAAGGTCTTTTTTTGTGCTCTGTTATGTAGCTATGATATAGGCCAGTGTTTCCCAACTCCAGGCCCCCTGTAATATAACTCAGTAACATGTGTTCTGTTATGTAGCTATGATATAGGCCAGTGTTTCCCAACTCCAGGCCCCCTGTAATATAACTCAGTAACATGTGCTCTGTTATGTAGCTATGATATAGGCCAGTGTTTCTCAACTCCAGGCCCCCTGTAATATAACTCAGTAACATGTGTTCTGTTATGTAGCTATGATATAGGCCAGTGTTTCTCAACTCCAGGCCTCCTGTAATATAACTCAGTAACATGTGCTCTGTTATGTAGCTATGATATAGGCCAGTGTTTCTCAACTCCAGGCCCCCTGTAATATAACTCAGTAACATGTGCTCTGTTATGTAGCTATGATATAGGCCAGTGTTTCCCAACTCCAGGCCTCCTCTACCCCCAACAGTACATATTTATGTTGTGGCCCCAAACAAGCACACCTGATTCTACTTGTCAACTAATCATCAAGCCCTTGACAAGTTGAATCGGGTGTTTTTGTCCGACACAACAAACATGTGTGCTATTGTGGATACTGGAGGACCGGAATTGGGAAACACTGATATAGGCTAGCCATTCGCCTCCCCCAGGTTTGACACATACCGCAGTAAAGAAGAGAGTCGTCGCCTGGCCCAGTATGTGGATGTGGTAGACAATGGGATGATTCTGGCCATGGTGGTCAACGACGAGGGATCTAACAACCTAGAGGACTCGGCCAGGAAGTCCCTCACCAAGCTGGGGAGTAGACACTTCCACCGCCTGGGCTTCCGGTAGGTTCCCTGACCCCTGACCCCTGTCCTCCAACCAGGGAATTTTGCAACCTATATTACGCTATACATGTATATTATTATTATGATTAGCTGATTGATATTAGTATTTGGTAATTTTTTGGAAGACCATCACTAAGCTGGGGAGCAGACACTCCTTGACCCCTGACCTCTAACCCAGGGGTTTCCAAAAACCTTTTATGCATTGTGATCCATCTGTAGCCAACCATTTCTACAGCTGCTTGGCCTGAACCAACTGCCTTTGGGGCAACTGCCAGGGCTGGAAGGAACTTGAAATCAAAGGACATGGGCAGATGCAATGTTAGAGTACTCTGTTCTGCTGGCAATTGTTTAAAATAGATACTAAGTGGTATGCTAAATGGTAAATAACTTGTTGTTGCTTTACCATTGAAGTCTTATTTCTAATCTATAGCCACAGCCAAGGGTTAAGCCACCAATTGGCCCTGACTTGGTGTGTTGTGAGTTGAGTCCTGAGTCACTGGAGAATCCAGTTCTCTCTCTCTCTCTCTCTCTCTCTCTCTCTCTCTCTCTCTCTCTCTCTCTCTCTCTCTCTCTACCTCTCTCTCTCTCTCTCTCTCTCTCTCTCCCTCTCTCTACATCTCTCTACCTCTCCCCACTTCCCTCTATCTCTCTCTACCTCCCTCTCTCTCTCTCTCTCTCTCTCTCTCTCTCTCTCTCTCTCTCTCTCTCTCTCTCTCTCTCTCTCTCTACATCTCTCTACCTCTCTCTACATCTCTCTACCTCTCCCCACCTCCCTCTACCTCTCTCTATCCTTCGCTCTATCTTTCTATCCCTCCACACCCGAATGGATGTGCTCCATTCAAGCATTTGAGCTAGAGCATGATAGCACTAGCGTAGCCACCTAGTGTGGCCACCCAGTGTAGCGACCCAGCGTAGCCACCTAGCGTAGCACTAGCAGATCACTCCTCTCCTGACCTGTTTGTCAGGCAGTGCTGCGCTGGCTGACCTAGCATAGCAATGTAGCGTAGCATAACATCACACTCTGATTTATAAGCCACTGACAGGCAGCCGTCTCCCTCTTTCTCCCTCTCACTTTCTCTCCCTCTCCCTGGTCTAGCCACCAGAAATCTCCACATTTTTGTTTGTGCAGTGTCTCTTTATCTCTCCTGGCACAGGACTGCTTAGTGAAAGCAGGGCGGAAAATAAGAAATAAAAGGAAAAACATATGCTAGCAAGTCTCTCTCTCTCTCTCGCTCTCTCTCTCTCACACTGTATTAAAGTATCTCAGGAATGCATGGAAAATGGAAAGTAAATTGAGCCATGATAACAAAACCTAATACAGCTGGATTCAGTCCTTGGAGAGAAAAAACCTCTTAAACTGAGGGTTAGTGAGGAGCATTTAAGTGAGCTAATCGTATTCAGACTTATTGCATTCCTCCCATACAGTAGAACTCAACTCAACCACCAGTATATCGGAATGTCCTACAATGGCTGTCAGAATGGGGGGTTAGAAGATTCAGTGTATGTGTGTGTCCGTGTGTGCGTTTGTGTGCATGCGCGTGCGCGTGTCTGGTCAGGAGAGTTTACCATGGCTTAGAGCAAGGGTGTCAAACATACCCATTAAATCCATCCCACGGGTGGTTTGGGGGAAAAACAATCTTAATCAACAATGAAATGACTAAAACTAAATGCGAACTGTGTAGAAATGATAATGGACCTACATCTATACTCTCTTCACTCTGTCCAGCTTGATAACAGTCATTAATAGTCTCTTCACTCTGTCCAGCTTGATAACAGTCATCTATAGTCTCTTCACTCTGTCCAGCTTTATAACAGTCATCTATAGTCTCTTCACTCTGTCCAGCTTGATAACAGTCATTAATAGTCTCTTCACTCTGTCCAGCTTGATAACAGTCATCTATAGTCTCTTCACTCTGTCCAGCTTGATAACAGTCATCTATAGTCTCTTCACTCTGTCCAGCTTGATAACAGTCATCTATAGTCTCTTCACTCTGTCCAGCTTGATAACAGTCATCTATAGTCTCTTCACTCTGTCCAGCTTGATAACAGTCATCTATAGTCTCTTCACTCTGTCCAGCTTGATAACAGTCATTAATAGTCTCTTCACTCTGTCCAGCTTGATAACAGTCATCTATAGTCTCTTCACTCTGTCCAGCTTGATAACAGTCATCTATAGTCTCTTCACTCTGTCCAGCTTGATAACAGTCATCTATAGTCTCTTCACTCTGTCCAGCTTGATAACAGTCATCTATAGTCTCTTCACTCTGTCCAGCTTGATAACAGTCATCTATAGTCTCTTCACTCTGTCCAGCTTGATAACAGTAATATATAGTCTCTTCACTCTGTCCAGCTTGATAACAGTAATATATAGTCTCTTCACTCTGTCCAGCTTGATAACAGTCATCTATAGTCTCTTCACTCTGTCCAGCTTGATAACAGTAATATATAGTCTCTTCACTCTGTCCAGATTGATAACAGTCATCTATAGTCTCTTCACTCTGTCCAGATTGATAACAGTCATCTATAGTCTCTTCACTCTGTCCAGCTTGATAACAGTCATCAATAGTCTCTTCACTCTGTCCAGCTTGATAACAGTCATCTATAGTCTATTCACTCTGTCCAGCTTGATAACAGTCATCTATAGTCTCTTCACTCTGTCCAGCTTGATAACAGTCATCTATAGTCTCTTCACTCTGTCCAGCTTGATAACAGTCATCTATAGTCTCTTCACTCTGTCCAGCTTGATAACAGTCATCTATAGTCTCTTCACTCTGTCCAGCTTGATAACAGTCATCTATAGTCTCTTCACTCTGTCCAGCATGCTAACAGTCATCCAAATGAAAGCTAGACAGTCAGGGAGCATAAACAACTCCAAAAGCAATGGACAGAGGACTATTTTGATGGCGAGGAAATATAATATATTTGAAGACCGAATGCGGCCCGTGAGGCAAAATGAGTTTAATACCATAGAGAATGGGAAGCTTGGCAGCAACGCCAGTGCGGTTAGCCTGTTAGTGTCCAAATTATAAAACCGTGTCAGTGTGTGTGTCAGTGTGTGTGTGTGTGTGTTTATCTACTGTTGCCAAGTAAGTCGCAGCTAATTTTCTCCAACAACCAGAGAACCAAAGTTTACAAGTATTCACACAGAAATATCTCCACACCATGTCTTGAGATGAGAAGAGAGAGAGAGAAAGACGGATGAAGGAGGACGAGGAGGATGTACTTAAAGTCTCTTGTCGTCTATCGTCCTGACACTCGTGCCAAACAGTGTTAAAGCAGAAGAAGGAATATATTATTTGAGGTGTGCCAGAGCACATTTTAATAAGGCAATCATTTTGGCAACACGAAGATCTCTGCAATCCATCCTCCAGGAATGCAATTTACATATGTTTACCAAAGTCATGGTGCTATTTATGAGTGGGGGATGGTGTGTGTGTGTATTGCTCTTACATTTCATGAAAGCCAATAGTTGTTGATATAATGTCATTACTGTAGACACCTTTAGAGACATATCTGGCATGCTGATCTATATAAAACCTCACATCATTTTGCAGTTGTGTTTTGCTTGTCTCCAGTTGCTATTAAATGAGAACATGATGGCTAGCTAGTGTAAAGGACATCACGCTGAGAACATGATGGCTAGCTAGTGTAAAGGACGTCACGCTGAGAACATGATGGCTAGCTAGTGTAAAGGACGTCACGCTGAGAACATGATGGCTAGCTAGTGTAAAGGACGTCACACTGAGAACATGATGGCTAGCTAGTGTAAAGGACGTCACACTGAGAACATGATGGCTAGCTAGTGTAAAGGACGTCACACTGAGAACATGATGGCTAGCTAGTGTAAAGGACGTCACGCTGAGAACATGATGGCTAGCTAGTGTAAAGGACGTCACGCTGAGAACATGATGGCTAGCTAGTGTAAAGGACGTCACGCTGAGAACATGATGGCTAGCTAGTGTAAAGGACGTCACGCTGAGAACATGATGGCTAGCTAGTGTAAAGGACGTCACGCTGAGAACATGATGGCTAGCTAGTGTAAAGGACGTCACGCTGAGAACATGATGGCTAGCTAGTGTAAAGGACGTCACACTGAGAACATGATGGCTAGCTAGTGTAACGGACGTCACGCTGAGAACATGATGGCTAGCTAGTGTAAAGGACGTCACACTGAGAACATGATGGCTAGCTAGTGTAAAGGACGTCACGCTGAGAACATGATGGCTAGCTAGTGTAAAGGACGTCACACTGCGTGCTTAGCGAGTACTGCTTCCTACCGATTGGGCCCGTACCTGGCGCGAACTCGGGACCTCTGCCTTGCTTGCACACGTGACCACCCTCCTGAAGTGTTCTAATGCCAGTTCTCTGACTGTTCCTGGTGGAATCATAATGCAATATGTAGTTGGAATGTCCTGGTGTGAATATCACATAGACTCTCGTCAGACACCTAGTACACGCCACACACACACACGCACATCTCTCCCCTGACACTCGTGTCACTGTGTCCTCACAAGAGTGAGGCATGATGGGATTGCTACTGTAATTACCCATCCTGCCCCTGGGTTTTTCCGACAGCCCGTCACTCCTTATGTCAACATCATTACCAGGGCTGGCTGGAACTGTGTGTGTGTGTGTGTGTGTGTGTGTGTGTGCGTGTGTGTGTGTGTGCGTGCGTGTAATGGACATATATCTCTCCCCCTCTCTCTTTTTCTTTTCTTTCCATCCATCCTTATCGTCTTGCACCTCACACTGTCAATCTCCCTATTTCCCTCCCCCTCTCTCTACTTTATGTCTCTTCACCTCTTCTCTCCCTTTCTCCAGTCATCCCTGGAGTTTCATTGCAGTGAAAGGCAACTCGTCCTCTGCAGTGGAGGATCATGCTATCTATCAAGGTGAACCGCACTCTCTCTCATCTCTCTCTCCTTTCTCGACCCTCTCCTCTCCTTATCTTTCCCTCAACCTCTCTTTCTCTCCCTTTGACCCACCTCCCTCTCTCTCTCTTACTTTCTAGAGTATCTCTCCCCCGTCTCTCTCTCTCTTACTTTAGAGTATCTCTCCCCCTTCTCTCTCTCTCTTACTTTCTAGAGTATCTCTCCCCCTTCTCTCTCACTTTCTAGAGTATCTCTCCCCCTTCTCTCTCTCTCTCACTTTCTAGAGTATCTCTCCCCCTTCTCTCTCACTTTCTAGAGTATCTCTCCCTCTTCTCTCTCTCTCTCACTTTCTAGAGTATCTCTCCCCCTTCTCTCTCTCTCTTACTTTCTAGAGTATCTCTCCCCCTTCTCTCTCTCTCTTACTTTCTAGAGTATCTCTCCCCCTTCTCTCTCACTTTCTAGAGTATCTCTCCCCCTTCTCTCTCTCTCTCACTTTCTAGAGTATCTCTCCCCCTTCTCTCTCTCTCTCACTTTCTAGAGTATCTCTCCCCCTTCTCTCTCACTTTCTAGAGTATCTCTCCCTCTTCTCTCTCTCTCTCACTTTCTAGAGTATCTCTCCCCCTTCTCTCTCTCTCTTACTTTCTAGAGTATCTCTCCCTCTTCTCTCTCACTCTCTTACTTTCTAGAGTATCTCTCCCCCTTCTCTCTCTCTCTTACTTTCTAGAGTATCTCTCCCTCTTCTCTCTGTTTCTCTTTCTCTCTCTATTGTACTTGTATTTCTTAGTTTACATAGTGTTATAGATGTTATAAACCAAACACCTGTCTGGACAGACAGACAGACAGACATACAGACAGATGGACGGACAGACAGATAGAAGGACAGACAACGGACAGACAGACGGACAGACAGACAGACAGACAGACAGACATACAGACAGACAGATGGACAGACAACGGACAGACAGACCGACAGACAGACGGATGGACAGACAACGGACAGACAGGCGGACGGACGGACGGACGGGCAGACGGACAGACGGACAGACGGACAACAGACAGACAGACAGCTAGCGGGAGAGTGAAAAAAATAAAGAGCACACTGTTAAAGTATGCTGGACATGTCCTCTCCTTACTCTGCTGACTCCTGTGTGTCTGTGTGTGTGTGTGTGTGTGTGTGTGTATGTGTGTGTGAACAGGGACCAAGGCCTCCTCGGAGGCTCGTAGTTCACGCATGTTCCAGTCAGAATACGGAGAGCACTTTACCATCACCACCTCCAGTCAATGGGTGCAAGGTAACACACACACACTTCTGACTTGCCGTCGGGGTCATATCATCACTGTTTGAAAGCCTTTGATTTAAATTCAGCTCAACAGAGCAGCAAGAATCCCCTACGTTCATTACACAACACACACACACACACACACACACACACACACACACACACACACACATGGTCCCTACTGAACCCAGACAACATAATATGGAAAAATTCCCTTCAACTACTCTCCTACTAATGCTCTTTGTCAGAACACATTAGAAAGAAGTCTAATCCTTGATGTAAATTTGATTAATCTCCACACACACACACACACACATTCATGCGCACGCACACACATCAACATCTTGGCAACGGTGTGTAGGAATCCCATTGAAATGAGTGTGTGTGTTACAGAGGCAGAGTGGACTGAGTGGTTTGACAGAGATGATGAGAGAGGATCAGGAGACTGGGAGAAGCTGTCTGACCTCCACAAGGCTTACCCTGACCGCCTCTGTAGCACCCCCATGGATATACAGGTAGAACGCACAGACACACACACACACACACATTCAAACGCACAGACACACACACACACGCACGCGCGTGCACACACACACACACACACACACACACACACACACACACACACACACACACACACACACACACACACACACACACACACACACACACACACACACACACACGCACACACACACACACACACACATATATGAACAGCTGGTGCCTATAGCTCTGTAGCAGCCAAATAACTTTGGAACAATGATGCGCCAAAAGAAGGCAACGCTTAGCTTGATCTATTTCCATTTTTATTGGCTGTAATTATGATGAGGTCACAGCAGCCAGCGCTGTGTGTGTTCACAGATACTAAATTCACTCTGTCACCATGTATGGCATAAGCAGAAGCTGTTTGGCATCCACAGGGAAGACTAAACACACACACACTGTCACTCTCTTTGTCTGTCTGTCATACCCACACAGTCTACTGTGACAGGAAAAAGCTGACTTCTTTCTCCTTGGTGCTTTAAACAGACATTATTTTACCGTAAACAAACTGCTGTCTTGGCTTCTTCTTTGGATGTTGAAGCCAAGGCTTCTGTTAAGCACTGCTGTGACAAATGTAGTTATTATTTTCCCTCTACCTCTTCCTAACTCTAACCCTTTTCCTCTGTTCTTCTCTTTCTCTCTCTCTCGCTCTCGCTCTCTCGCTCTTTCTCTCTCTCTCGCTCTCGCTCTCGCTCTCTCTCTTTCTCTTTCTCTCTCTCTCTCTCTTTCTCTTTCTCTCTCTCTCTCTCTCTCTCTCTCTCTCTCTTTCTCTTTCTCTTTCTCTCTCTCTCGCTCTCTCTCTCTCTCTCGCTCTCTCTCTCGCTCTCTCTCTCTCTCTCTCTCTCTCGCTCTCTCTCTCCCTCTCCCTGCCTCTCTCTCTCTCCCCCCCTCTCTCTCTCTCTCTCTTCCAGGCTGAGTCCCATGATGGTGTCCCATCTAACGAGACAGGAGATGTCATCTATAAGTCTGACAGGGACTACGGCTTCGTCTGTCTCAACAAGGACCAGAGCCACGGCCTCTGCCACAACTACAGAGTACGCTTTCTCTGCGGTAAACTAGGTACGGACACCTGTGTGTGTCTGTGTGTGTGTGTAGGGGGAGGTCTGTAGTTGGGTGCCCGTGTGCGTCTGTGTGTGTGTATTTGTGTGTGTCCACGTGCGTGTGTTTATTTGTGTGCCAACGGCTTTACCCTTAACTGTATAAGTGTGGGTTTTTTGTGTGGGTTACCCGGTATGCATGGATCCCTTATGATTGAAGAAGAGAACACTGCCAACTCAGTGACTTCACACACAGCGAAGCTACAACCATAGACACACAGTACCTTCAGAAAGTAATCACACCCCTTGACTTTTTCCACATTTTGTTGTGTTACATCCTGAAAAAAATATGGATTACATTTAGATTTTGTGTCACTGGCCTACACACATTACCCCATAATGTCAAAGTGGAATTAGGTTTTTAGAAATGTTTACACATTTATTAAAAATGAAAGTGAAAAAAAATCACAGATGTCAAAGGTGATTCTAACATGTATTGACTCAGGTGTGGATACTTATGTAAGTTAGATAATTTGTAATTGCATAATCGTGTAGCTGATGATTATGGATGAAGACTGTGAATAAAATAACTGTCATAACGTTCTAATACATTCACTGTGTTGTATTTTTAAGTCAATATATCAACAATACCCAACATCAGTAGTGTAAATGAATGCTTTTCTACCTTAATCAGTCAAACTGTCTCCATCTCCTCCCTTCCATAACTGTCACAGCCCGACTTGTCTCTGTGTAGATTGTTGAGCGTCATGTGTTAACATCATTACAGTCAGAACAGTACTGTAACATCATTACAGTCAGAACAGTACTGTAACATCATTACAGTCAGAACAGTAGTGTAACATCATTACAGTCAGAACAGTACTGTAACATCATTACAGTCAGAACAGTACTGTAACATCATTACAGTCAGAACAGTACTGTAACATCATTACAGTCAGAACAGTACTGTAACATCATTACAGTCAGAACAGTAGTGTAACATCATTACAGTCAGAACAGTACTGTAACATCATTACAGTCAGAACAGTACTGTAACATCATTACAGTCAGAACAGTACTGTAACGTCATTACAGGCAGAACAGTACTGTAACATCATTACAGTCAGAACAGTACTGGAACATCATTACAGTCAGAACAGTACTGTAACATCATTACAGTCAGAACAGTAGTGTAACATCCTGTCCTCTATGTCATTATACAGCCATGTGTCCACAATGCCATCATGAGCCATGGTTTAGGTGATTCTGATTTGATTAAGGCAATTTAGGTGTGTGTGTGTGTTTGTGTGTTTGTGCGTATGTGTGTGTGATATCCTTTAGCTGATAGATTGAAGGTGGTTTGGGGTATTCCCCTATTAGTCCATTAGTACCATGTCTATCCTCTTACAATGTTCTATTCATCCATGATCCTCCTAGACGTCAGCCCAGACAGAGGACATACTGTACAGCACATGAGTTATGAATAACACACACACACACACACATTCAGCAGGAGAGTTATGGCTCCTCTTCATTGGAGTTTATTCTATTCAGTTAACCTGACAGCCCAGCTGCTCCAACTGATTTATGGGAAGAGTGTGTGCGTAAGGGTGTGCTTGTGTTTGTGTGTCTGTGTGTGTTTTTGTGTCTGTGTATTTGATATAACCATATTGATTGACGTGTTTCTCTGACTCTGTCCCTCCAGTGCGTCCCCAGGCCTCCATCTCTATAGAGCATCTATACAACAGCACTGTCCTGGAGTTAGATGAGCCAGCTGAAGGCTGGGGCCCAGGAGACAGAGTGGTGGTGGCCAGTACTGACTACTCTATGCACCAGGCTGAGGAGTTCACCATACTACCCTGCCCTGCCTGTGGGCCCACACAGGTTAAAGTCCAAGGTGAGTGTGTGTGTACATTTACATTTACATCATTTAGCAGACGCTCTTATCCAGAGCGACTTACAAATTGGTGCATTCAACTTATGATAGCCAGTGGGACAACCACTTTTAAAAAAGCGGGAACTGTGCTTCCGTAGAGGTAGGGGAGCTAGCAGGCCAGAGGTGGATGAACGTAGTGCCCTCGTTTGAGTGTAGGGTCTGATCAGAGCCTGAAGGTAAGGAGGTGCCGTTCCCCTCACAGCTCCGTAGGCAAGCACCATGGTCTTGTAGTAGATGCGAGCCTCAACTGGAAGCCAGTGGAGTGTGCGGAGGAGCGGGGTGACATGAGAGAACTTGGGAAGGTCGAACACCAGACGGGCTGCGGCGTTCTGGATAAGTTGTAGGGGTTTAATGGCACAGGCAGGGAGCCCAGCCAACAGCGAGTTGCAGTAATCCAGACGGGAGATGACAAGTGCCTGGATTAGGACCTGTGCCGCTTTCTGTGTTAGGTAGGGTCGTACTCTGCGAATGTTGTAGAGCATGAACCTACAGGATCAGGTCACCGCCTTGATGTTAGCGGAGAACGACAGGGTGTTGTCCAGGATCACGCCAAGGTTCTTTGCACTCTAGGAGGAGGACTCAATGGAGTTGTCAACCGTGATGGCGAGATCGTGGAAGGGGCAGTCCTTCCCCGGGAGGAAGAGCAGCTCCGTCTTGCCGAGGTTCAGCTTGAGGTGGTGATCCGTCATCCACACTGATATGTCTGCCAGACATGCAGAGATGCGATTCGCCACCTGGTTATCAGAAGGGGGAAAGGAGAAAATGAATTGTGTGTCATCTGCGTAGCAATGATAGGAGAGACCATGTGAGGATATGACAGAGCCAAGTGACTTGGTGTATAGAGAGAATAGGAGAGGGCCTAGAACTGAGCCCTGGGGGACACCAGTGGTGAGAGCACGTGGTGCGGAGACAGATTCTCGCATGCCACCTGGTAGGAGCGACCTGTCAGGTAGGACGCAATCCAAGAGTGAGCAGCGCCGGAGATGCCCAACTCGGAGAGGGTGGAGAGGAGGATCTGATGGTTCACAGTATCAAAGGCAGCGGATAGGTCTAGAAGGATAAGAGCAGAGGAAAGAGTACCTGTGTGTATGTACCTGTGTGTGAGTGTGTGTGTGTGTGTGTGTGTATATGCAATGTAATGCT
>NW_028163915.1:0-31864 GCF_964263955.1 Coregonus lavaretus | reverse complement strand
GAGAGGAGAGAGGTAGAGAGGAGAGAGGAGAGAGGAGAGAGGACGAGAGGAGAGAGGACGAGAGAGAGAAGAGAGAGGTAGAGAGAGGAGAGGAGAGAGAGAGAGGAGAGAGGACGAGAGGAGAGAGGTAGAGAGGAGAGAGGAGAGAGGTAGAGAGGAGAGAGGAGAGAGGAGAGAGGTAGAGAGGAGAGAGGAGAGAGGTAGAGAGGTAGAGAGGAGAGAGGAGAGAGGTATAGAGGAAAGAGGAGAGAGGAGAGAGGTAGAGAGGACGAGAGGAGAGAGGTAGAGAGGAGAGAGGAGAGAGGTAGAGAGAGAGAGGTAGAGAGGTAGAGAGGAGAGAGGAGAGAGGTAGAGAGGAGAGAGGAGAGAGGAGAGAGGTAGAGAGGACGAGAGGAGAGAGGAGAGAGGAGAGAGGAGAGAGGCCGAGAGGAGAGAGGTAGAGAGGAGAGAGGAGAGAGGTGAGAGGTAGAGAGGTAGAGAGGAGAGAGGAGAGAGGTAGATAGGAGAGAGGAGAGAGGAGAGAGGAGAGAGGTAGAGAGGAGAGAGGTAGATAGGAGAGAGGAGAGAGGAGAGAGGAGAGAGGTAGAGGGAGAGAGGTAGAGAGGAGAGAGGAGAGAGGTAGAGAGGAGAGAGGTAGAGAGGAGAGAGGTAGAGAGTAGAGAGTAGAGAGAGAGAGGAGAGAGGAGAGAGGAGAGAGGACGAGAGGACGAGAGGACGAGAGGACGAGAGGACGAGAGGAGAGAGGAGAGGAGAGAGGTAGAGAGGAGCAAAATACAACTTTTAATACTTTTTGTTTTCTGCTACTGTCTTTTTGTTTCATTTCACACACTAATGATTAGATCAGTTGGCATTATCACACTACTAGCTGATGTAGGGCGATATGAGACTAGAGGTAGGTATGCGGTGGGATATAGAGGGTTGGGTCTCAAATGGCACCTTATTCATTATGTAGTGCACTACTTTGAACAGGGCCCATAGTAGTGCACTATATAGGGGAAAGGGTGCTATTTGGGACACAACCTAGAGAGACAAAATGAAAGGAAATGTATCTCTATTTGATGGCAAGCCTGATAAGGGTTAAAGAAACCATGATATTTTGCTGAGCACTGTTCAAGAGATCTGGAGAGATTTATGTAGTGTCAAATTAAGCATTCAACCCTTCTTTCATGAGAACGGTGTGAGTCGATCATGACGGCTAAAACCATTTAAGTTAATTTACATCCATTCCACTGTGGCCATCATCCTTCATATCAGGTCAAATCCATACACTTTGTCATGGGGGCGAGCGTGTGAGAGAAGAAGACAGGCATTGACGGATCATTACTCTATTCCCATTTTAAGGCAAGTGATTTGACTCTGCCCAGGGCAGGAGGCTCACAAAATGGCTGGCTGACATACAGTATTGGATCTCCAATGATAATGCCATAAAAAGTAATATTGTGTGAGGAGATGCTGAGGAGGGTGTGTGAGAAGATGCTAATGGTGAGAGAATACGGCCTGTGGCAGAGTGGCTACAGTCTGGTGGACAGACACCCAGGTCCTGCTCCAATACCTTCAAAATTCCTTCCTCCCTTATTGTAATTTAGAGAGATATTCTGTTTGGCTGCAGTCTAATTCACTCTTTACCCCTCCCTCTTCCTCTCCCCCTTGGCTCCCCTTCCATGTATGCACGTCCGAAGGGTCTGTATAGGCATAAGCAGTGTTGTGGTGGTGCTTCCACCATATTGCTTCCAACTTACAAATACGCAAACATCGAAGTGTTGGGGCCAAGTGTGACCATTGGGAGCAATATTTGGGACGAGTTCTGACCCCCAGGAGGCTAATGGATGATGAAGATGATGCTTGGTCATGATTACTGTAAGAGGCACTCCCAAGGAGATGTGCTCATATGCAAAGCAAAGAGCTGACATTTGAATGTCACATGGACGTTTTCCTGTCGAGTTTCAGCAGAAGTTAAGAGTCACACACAGGCATGCGCACACATGCACAGAAATAACCACCCACATGCATACCAGAACACACACCAAAGTCATGACACCAACACATGAAAAGTGCAGAACACGTCATTTAAATATTGTATTGATCTTTATTCATATTAAATTAAAAATATATTTTTGACAGATTCATGTAACAAAACTGCGGGAAAAGTATTTAAATGCTATAGCCTTGGGAATGGTAAAACGTTCAGTTGGAAGCAGTGCTGAAGTTGATTCGGACAATAACATCCTGTAAAGCAAAGGGAAGGAAAGAAAGAGTAGAGCTCTCCTCCTGGGAACCTCAGCCAAGCATCAGTAGCTCTGCTGCTACAGCTCTGTCTGGTGCCTAACCCAAGACTAGGACCAGGACCAGAACTAGAACTAGAACTAGAACTAGGACCAGGACCAGGACCAGGACCAGGACCAGGACTAGAACTAGGACTAGGACTAGGACTAGGACTAGAACTAGAACTAGGACTAGGACTAGGACCAGGACCAGGACTAGGACCAGGACTAGGACCAGGACTAGGACCAGGACTAGGACCAGGAACAGGACTAGGTCCAGGACCAGACATTCTAGACTACAGTCAGATAAGTCCCAATCAACCAATCAATGAAATCATGATGAACCAATTCAATAAACCAAACCAATATCCATAGACCAACAGACTAATATGTCAATTTAAATCTATAATATAATCCAGTCAAAAAGCTATTTGGTTTACCCAATTCCACCATCAGAGAGCAGGGGTCAGGGGCACTGACTGGAGACTAGGTATACCAGTCAATCTAGCATCATGTGGCTGCCAAGAAGAGCAAAGGCTATTTGTGTTTGTTAAACTGTGTCTGTGGGTACAGTATGAATGCATTATCCAAGGCCCATAGTGGTTCCTCAGACCATAGATAGGAATGAAATACATATAGATTATGAATACCAGTTAAATTGATACAAAATGATGGTGAGAGAGAGAGAGAGAGAGAGAGAGAGAGAGAGAGAGAGAGAGAGAGAGAGAGAGAGAGAGAGAGAGAGAGAGAGAGAGAGAGAGAGAGAGAGATACAGTAGATACAGTAGATAAAGTATAGAGTAGTACTCATCAGTATTGCAACAGAGCCTCAATCTCTCCAATGGGTGGGTGGTTTCTGTACAAAATCTAAAAATGGCTATAGGGAGAGGAGAGGATGGATAGGCGACTGAAATATACACCCAAAAGAAGGAAAAGCACCTCTATCCTGTGAGCAAGAGGTTTTTAAAACACAAAGTCCACCAAGTTGTTCTAAATACAGTTACGAGGAAAACAGCAGGGGACTAGAAAAACTGCAAGCTTTTTAAAATCACAATTCACTGGTTAAATTACATATATATATACAGAAATAAAAACCAAGAACAAAACTAATCACACACAATAATATTCAACAAAACGCAGTAATATGCCAGAATTAAAAGACCAAAAACATCATGGCAGCCCAAAAAGTATTGTTTCCCTCTATTTACAAATGCACCTGGCCAATTCTTCCACTATCTATAAAAATACTATTCACATTTTCTCGGTTGAGGAACGGTATTAAAATGATCAGGAACAACCATTCTGTATAATGCCTGTGTGTCATAAAAAGAAATTCCCTCCCATATATGTGCTTACTCTACAACTGCTCTCTTTTCCTGTCGTTTTAAAGGAAGGAATACACAATAGTACCACTGTAAAATGAGCTGTGTTACAAAAGTACAGCGTTTTGTGTGTTATAATATATGATGAATTGTATGAATATTGTGTTATTTAACTGGTATGTATCAATAAGCATTGTGTCAAGTTCTGAGATGCACTGAGTGCAGCCTCTCATAGAGTATTTAGTTGTACATGTAGGGTTTTGAATCCTATCTATGTGCAAAGGAATACTTCAGCCCATGGGGAAACAGGCAATGCTTATTGGAACAAACTGTACATATTAATACCATAACAATAGCAAAAATGTACTTTAGAAAGGAATTTCGTACTGTAAGAAATTACAGGAATACCATCTATTATGTACTTTAGGTATTTACTCCAAGTTGTGGATCCAGGAGTGGACCCAGTTGGGAGTAACATTGAGATACAACAGTGTGAAAGAGGCCTTCACCAAAATGTCTGTGCCCTTTCTCATAGCAACACAGTCAAAGAAACAACAATCTATTGCCATTATGAACCTCCCATTGAGATAAACTAAGAAACATCACCATTAACACAATTTACAATACTCTTACAGATGTCATGGTTATATCTGTTTTGATTATTATACCCCAAAACCATAAATACAGTAGTAGCTGAATCAAATAAATGTGACAGTTTCAACATTGCTGATTAAAATGTGTGTGCAGAATCAGTGTTGAGATGAAAGAAAGGGAATATTTGTGCTCCTTTTGTACCAAAAGGATTTTGCTAAAACAACCCGAAGACATCATTCATTAAAGTATTATGATTCTACAACTCTCAATTCTGCAACTCCTTGTGGGTCGCTTCTTCAAAATAATTTTGGTCGTGTTCAAGTTGCTCCTCATTTAGCTGCTTTATGGTAGTCAGTTGTTAAATATACACCACTCCACTTCAACAGTGTTTGCTACATACATTTCTTTAGTCATCTATTTGAGATGAAGTAAAACTCCAGTGTCATCCCCTGCTGCCAGCACTGCATCGAAACGCTGCTTCTCAGACAACCTATTGTAACACTGATGTATTGATCTCGTAACATTTGTGGAATGCTAATATCTCTGCCTTTACTCCGCTTAGGATCGGAAACTATTGCCCTGTCCGCCAGTATTTCTCTCCGCCATGTTGGTTGGACATGTTGGGTGATATGATTTCCCCACAGAACAGAACAGCAGAACAGAGCAGCTTTAGAGGACAAGGAAAGCTATTAGCATGCTGCTAGCTAAAAGCCCCTTGTGATGGGTTTGATATAAAGGTTTTACCTTAAGGGATTATTTCTCATTACCTTAGGTATTTTATGCAACTGGGCACAGGTGTTGAATTCTCCTGTAGACTGGCTGTAATTGACCAGTGAGATCCATCATGAGTCCTCTTAACATCACTCTCATAGGCTGTCATTGCACCAACACCAATATCCGATGCTCATGTTCATAGTCTGGGATAAAACGTGCCACTAAACTCCCAAAATATAACATAGATTCCACTCTTCTGTTGCATACTTATTTTACACAAGGACAATATATACACATATAGTCAATGTTAGCTCTCAAACTAATAATCTTAAATCAGAGGAACAATTCCATTTTAACCTCTAAAATGAGAAGGAACAAATAAACATACAGTCCCTTGGTATCTGACACATCCACAATGTAACACACTAGCGTCCTGTCAGAGAGCTAGGTCTACAGGACCAGTTGAGTCAGTAGACACTAGTGATTACACACACAGTGTTAACCTCAGGTAGAGCTGCCGAAGAGAAGCCTTAGCCATCTAAACAGGCCTAATATCCTCACATGGTTATTCCTATGTAGC
This sequence comes from Coregonus lavaretus, assembly GCF_964263955.1. Lineage (NCBI taxonomy): Eukaryota > Metazoa > Chordata > Actinopteri > Salmoniformes > Salmonidae > Coregonus > Coregonus lavaretus. The sequence goes on along the minus strand of NW_028163915.1, from coordinate 26,394 downwards.
TTTGCCCACAAGGACTATAAGCTCTGTAAGCAACTTTACCAATGTAGCTTTTTTCCGCTAGGTCTATAAGCTCTGTAGCGACTTTACCAATGTAGCTTTGTCTACTAGGACTATAAGCTCTGTAGCGATGCTCCGAAAGTAGCTTTGTCTACAAGGACCACTTTCATGATTCTGCCATTGTAGCTTTGTCTGCTAGCTAGCCTATCACTAAGCTCTGAAGTGCTTCAGATTGATCTTAATTGGCAAGTCATTATTTTTCATAAAGGAGGAGAACTGGAGATAAACACACCATCCAGGGAACATTTGTGTTTGGCTAAACAAAAAAACAAAAAACACACAATGCCTCTCCAAAAACTCCCTGACATTTCATTGTATTTTCATTGGAGTGGAGAAGCTTCTAGTTCTCCTGTCAGTGTTTCTAGACCGTTACTACTAGCCTTGCTCTCTTCTACCATCACTACCGTCGTTCACTTCTGCTAGTCTTCATTAAAGTGCTCCATCTCTGGATCGTCCTTCATTATGCAAACGCACAGAGAAATTACAAACTGAAGCCACAATGCACAGAAGAATAACAGTGAAATTGGGTAGGCTGCCTGCCTTTTCTATAGCTGTAATGCCATAGATAAAACATAATTAAAATGAACGGATTGAGAACCGGATGTCCTTCTGGCTGGGGAAACAATGAAGAGAGAGGTTTGGCTGTGCCAGAATGGTTAATAAGTGCTATCAAATTAACAAAACTCAAAAAGGCCCAAATCTAAATATTTATTTAGTGTTGACAGCGTTCCACCTATACTAGCAGCGAAAACAAAAATAATCTGGCAGTATTCTATGAGACACATGGATCTGGCCTTCCATAGATATGTGGTCCTCTGTAGCTCAGCTGGTAGAGCACGGCGCTTGTAACGCCAAGGTAGTGGGTTCGATCCCCGGGACCACCCATACACAAAAAATGTATGCACGCATGACTGTAAGTCGCTTTGGATAAAAGCGTCTGCTAAATGGCATATTATTATTATTATTATGTTGTCAGTCTACCTGTACTGTCTCAACATTATGGTCAAACATGAATAGAAAAGTGTTCAATGTCCTCGATCGCTGTAGCTCCTGCGTTTTCTTAATGAAAATGTCATTGTGGACGAAGGAAATCTCTCCAAATGTTTTGGCACAGTTTCATTTTCCATCTTGAGTGCAAATTGTTGGAGAGGGATGCCCCTGTACTGTACGTCGAAGGAGAGATATAAATTTGGGGGTGGAGCAAAAGTCTTGGTTTTAGGGGCCAGTTTGATGTTCAGACAGTCTTATTTTAGTTGTAATACTATTCTTCATGGCATGACATAATATAATTATAGTATTTCAACTGTCCAAATCTGATGCCATCCATCCACAATTTCCCCCCAAAATGAATATATTATTCCACAGAACATATCCACCAATGATGACAGTCTGCTTGACGTGTAATATGTTTATTTCCTGTGTATTTCCATGCCTTGTTCAATCTTCACTGGCCATGGCTGACCCAAGACCCGATCAGGTTCTCAGGCTTCTCCTCTCCTGTTTGACCAGCACTCACAATGACTCTCCTCCATGGCTGTGTCCACCACTTCGGGGCTTAGTTATCCCCCTTAATGCCCAGGACCAGACCCAAGACCAGACCAAGTTTCAGGCCTCTCCTATCCCAGACAGACTGGTGTCTGCCGCCTGCCACCTATCCAGGCCCCACAATTCTCCAGTCCTCCACACACGTGGTCGTGTTCACACCATAACAAAACGTTTTGCAATGTCCAGGTAGTCCCTCCCTGTTTCAGTCCGTTGTCTTCCATTTGGTGTCAAATGAACATGACCCTGCCATCTATTTCTCTTTCTCCTCCAACTGTCTGTCTATCTATCCAGTTCAGTTCAGAAATCAGTCCCCATCCCCTCATCAGTCCTGTCTCCTGAGGTCTTTGTAACCAGCTCTGATAGGGGAACAAACAGACAGACTCTGCCAGGGTTTGTCAGTTAAAATATATTGCAACATACAGCAGTTTCCGATCTATATTCTATGACAGCATCGATCCAGATCCGGATTTGTCTGCCTCAGAAGTCATGTGGGTTAGAAGTTATAACACCATGGCTGGGTGGTTGAGATCCTCTCCTTACAGATAAGCCTATTCCCTCTTAAATCCTGGGCTGTGGCACTTTCTGCCTGATGTATTTCACTGTGTTCAACGTAGGCCGTTCCAGCTTTACATGCATACAGTATAACGCTGTGACATTGTCTTTTCATCCCGCTGCACTGCCTTGGCTGGTGTTATCTCCACTGCCTTGGCTGGTGTTATCTCCACTGCTAAGAAACCCAAGGTCAATGGAGCTCCTGGTCCAAAACGTAATGCACACGACGCTAACATTATCTCTGTGTGTGTATGTGTTTGTGCGTGTGTGTATGTGTGTGTGTGTGTGTGTGTTTGCGTTTGTGACTATATCGCGCATGTACATATATTGAATTAGAACAGGGTTATTGATGTGTCAAGGTTGGGAGCACATCTTCCTTCTTTGCGAGATACAAATGAACTTGTTATAGTGGATATGAGCTGTGCTGTATAATACATGTATGAATCGCATTACATATTCAGAGGGGTTTAAACCATGTAAACCAGCCAGTCAGTCCAGTCATCCAGCCAGTCAGCCAGTCAGTCAGTCCAGTCATCCAGCCAGTCAGCCAGTCAGTCAGTCCAGTCATCCAACCAGTCAGTCCAGTCTTCCAGCCAGTCAGCCAGTCAGTCAGTCCAGTCATCCAGCCAGTCAGCCAGTCAGCCAGTCAGACAGTCCAGTCATCCAGCCAGTCAGCCAGTCATCCAGCCAGCCAGTCAGTCATCCAGCCAGTCAGTCAGCCAGTCATCCAGCCAGTCAGTCCAGTCATCCAGCCAGTCAGTCCAGTCATCCAGCCAGTCAGCCAGTCACCCAGCCAGTCAGTCAGTCAGCCAGTCAGTCCAGTCATCCAGCCAGTCAGCCAGTCATCCAGCCAGTCAGCCAGTCAGCCAGTCAGTCCAGTCATCCAGCCAGTCAGCCAGTCAGTCAGCCAGTCAGCTGACATTAATTCATCCTACACATTATGTGACAGATGTATGGCATGGCTGGGGCTTGGCAGACAGTCACGGAACAGCAGTGTAAACACAGATGTATGCGTGTTCTCTTATATGAACCTGATATACTGCACACCAACGGCGCTCATGATATTATTGTATGTGTGGTTGGTAGATTGCTACAAATTACCCCAGTTGGAAAATGTGTTGCTCCAAGTGTAGTGTTGTGTATCGACTGTGAATTACTGTATGTTTCTTATTAATAAAAGAGTAGAGGTAAGATAATGAGCAAACAATATACTGTAAGTGCTTCGAGTTACTTGTTCTTGGCTACAATAGAGTCTCGTAGAGCATTTTTCTGGGGGGAGGGTGTTATTGTCTGTCAGTAGTCATTACATGTCACTGTTCCTTTAGCGTTCTGCTGTTGTTGTTGTTGTTGTTGTTGTTTTTGTTGTTGTTGTTATAGTTGTTGTTGATGTTGTTGGTGAAGCTGTTGGAGTCTAAAGGAGTATAAAGTCAGGAAGAGGACAAAGTCACATGAGAGAGAGGTCCACTGTTTCCCAGGAGTGGGTGGTGCCTGTTTGTGTGATCAACACTGAAGGGGTGGGGCTGAGGGAGAGTAGTGGGTGTGATAGAGGAGGAGTTAAGGTTGGCTAAGAGGGGCTGAGTGGATGGGGAGGCTGGCAATGTGCACACTAGTCTTGGGTTCAGCAGTATGTATATTACTGTAATATTACTGTTATGTTACTGTAATTCAGTGTAAAGGAGATAGATACAGACAGAGAGGTGCACATCAGTCCTGGGTTCATGGGTGGTAGGAGGCTCTCAGCAGTATGAATATTACAATAATATTACTGTGATATTTCTGTGTAATGTTACTGTAATCAGACAGACAGAGATGTGTCAGTCCAGTGCTGGTGAAGGGAACCAAGGTTGATACGTTGATATGTAAATACTGCGTGACTGAGTGAGAGAGGGACTGTCTACTCCTTTTCCTTCCCATCCTCACTCCTCTCTCCTCCTCCAATCCTCCCCCATCCTGCCCTTCTTCCTCCTTCCATCCCCCTCGCTCCTTCTCCTCCCCTTGTCTTCCTCCTCTTCTCACCCAGTCCTCCTCTCCTCCTCTTCACTACTCCACGTTACACTACAGTGTTCCTCTGTCTATAGGGCGGGGGCGGTAGCACAGTCCCGGGTTTCAGGGCAAACTCTGTCAAATACTCCTGGTTCTCAGCCACGGCAGGCCGGATACGTCCGTTCTGCCGGTAGAAGAAGCGTGTGCTGCAGTCCTGCAGGTACTCGGGGTTGTGGAGGGTGGCCTTGGGAGGGAGGCTATGCTGCCAGTACTCTTGATTGTCAAATGTCTTGTTCTTGTCTTGTCTGGTCTTCTTGTCCACCATGATGGTGCCTGTGAGACCAGGGTGGAGGGTGTACCCGGGGTGGGAGGGGTGACCTGGGTGCAGGATGTGCCCTGGGTGAGGGCCGGCTGCGCCGAGCCCCGGAGGTACAGCGTATCCCGGTTGTGCGGAGACAGTGTGGGCGTTGGCTGCCTGGACGCTGTGTGCGGGGTTCCCTGCCTGGGTGGTGCCTGATTGGCCAGCAGTGAGGCCAGTGGCGCCTGGTTGGCTGGCAAGAGTGGCGAGGGTAGGGTTGTGTCCCCCAGGGACTCCGTTATTTTTCAGGGTGTAGTCGGTGTAGTCTCCCTCTCCTGGCCCTGGTCCTCCGGGGTTGTGGAAGGTGTTGAGGTAGAGGGGCTCGTTGACGTATTCGTCATCCTCTCTGGGGCCGGAGCCGGCCAGCTGGGGGCCTATGGGGGCCACCTGACAAGTCAAAGTTTAGTTAAAGTGCATTCAAATAGCTAGATAGTCCATGTTATTACTATCTTAAAACAATTCCATGTGTTTGGGTAGTAGATATCATAAGACAACGGCTCCTAAGGAATAACATGAGGTCACTACACTCAACACATCAAAGTAGGAAAAAGGGGGCAATGTCAACAACAGTAAAAAAAACTGTATACAAATTTAGGAGCAAATAGTCAATAAATAATAGTCCAAATAGTCATAAAAAAGTCCACCTGGTAGGGGTTACAGCTGTCCAGGGTCAGGGTGTCTCCATTCCTCCGGCGCGTCACGAACGGGTTCTCCTCCACTGGGTTGAGATAGTCTGTTATAGAGGGGGAGAGACAGGGGAGAGAGAGAGAGGAAGGAAGGAAGAGAGAGAGAGGTTAGAGGCTTTCACAGGATGAACAGAAGGTTTGGTATATTTTGATCTTACTGATCACTAGTCTGCCCCTTAGCCTCTGACATGCCTCTATGAGTGTGAATGTGTGTGTGTACGATATTGTGTGTGTGTATTTACGTGTGTGTGTGTGTGTGCATTTACATGTGTGCATGTGTGAGTGTGCACGTGTGCACGTGTGTGTGATGGGTTGTGCTCTAGGCCTTCGTCTTTACAGCTCTCTGGATCAAAGGGTCTGGAAGAGGAGGAGATGATGAAACCTGGGTTCCAACATCAGAGGGTACTATGGTGTTGAATGCTGAGCTATAGTTAATGAACAGCATTCTTACATAGGTATTCCTCTTGTCCAGATGGGATAGGGCAGTGTGCAGAGTGATGGCGATTGCATCGTCTGTGGATCTATTGGGCCGGTAAGCAAATTGAAGTTTTGGCACTGTGTTATCCTCAAAGCGGGCGAAGAAGGTGTTTAGCTTGTCCGGAAGCAAGACGTCGGTGTCGGCGACGTGGCTGGTTTTCCCTGTATAGTCCGTGATTGTCTGTAGACCCTGCCACATACATCTCATGTCTGAGCCGTTTAATTGCGACTCCACTTCATCTCTATACTGACGTTTTGCCTGTTTGATTGCCTTGCGGAGTGAATAACTACACAGTTTGTATTCTGCCATATTCCCAGTCACCTTGCCATGGTTAAGTTCGGTACTTCGCGCTTTCAGTTTCGCGCGAATGCTGCCATCTATCCATGGTTTCTGGTCAGGGTAGGTTTTAATAGTCACAGAGGGTACGACATCTCCTATACACTTCCTGATAAACTCAATCACTGTATCAGTGTATTCGTCTAAATTATTTTCGCAAGCGACCCGGAACATATCCCAGTCCGCGTGATCAAAACAATCCTGAAGTGTGGATTCCGATTGGTCAGACCAGCGTTGAATATTCCTTAGCATGGGTACTTCCTGTTTGAGTTTCTGCCTATAGGAAGGGAGGAGCAAAATGGAGTCGTGGTCAGATTTGCCGAAAGGAGGGCGGGGGAGGGCCCTGTAAGCATCCCGGAAGTTTGAATAGCAGTGGTCGAGTGTTTTAGCAGCGTGAGTACAACAGTCGACATGTTGGTAGAACTTCGGCAGCCTAGTCCTCAAATTTGCTTTGTTAAAAAACCCCAGCTACAATAAATGCAGCCTCAGGATATGTGGTTTCCAGTCTGCATAAAGTCCAGTGAAGTTCTTTGAGGGCCGTCGTGGTATCGGCTTGAGGGGGGATATAAACGGCCGTGGCTATAACCGAGGAAAATTATCTTTGGAGATAATACGGTCGGCATTTGATTGTGAGTTATTCTAGGTCGGGTGAACAAAAGGACTTGAGTTCCTGTATGTTACTACAATTACACCATGAGTCGTTAATCATGAAACACACACCTCCGCCCTTCTGCTTCCGGAGAGATATTTATTCCTGTCTGCGCGATGAACTGAGAACCCAGCTGGACCGATTTCGACAGAATATCCAGAGAGAGCCGTGTTTCCGTGAAACAAAGTATGTTACAGGCCCTGATGTCTCTCTGGAAAGAAACTCTTGCCCTGAGCTCGTCATCTTTGTTATCCAAAGACTCCTCTGCCAGCGATGTTTTGGGTCGGCCTCTTGAATCAGTTTAATTGCCCTGGGGAGCGCAAACAAAGGATCTGCTTCGGGGAAGTCGTATTCCTGGTCGTAATGCTGGTAGTTCTGGTGAGTTACTGCCACTCTGATATCCAATAGTTCTTCCCGGCTGTATGTAATGAAACAAAACATTTCCTGGGCTAATAATGTTTTAAAAAATACATAAAAAAAAAAAAATACCGAGATAGTCGCGAGGCCGCAATTTCCGTCGCGCCATCTTACCTCTGGTAACAGATAAGGCTCATTTGAAAGGATCAGAAGAGGGGTTTGAATTTCTGAACTTTTTATCTTCTGTCTAACAGGAACAGTTAATGCAAGTTCCCGAACAAGAAGCAAAACATTTTTTAAAATCCAACAAAAACCAAAGTGTGTTGCTATGGATAAAAGCTTTTTCAAAGCAGACAAGACATCATAAACAGTTAAGAAGTGCTTCCTGTTGTACATGACATTACCTGAGGAAAACACTGAATAGTGAAGACATGTTGTACCTGAGGAGGCCTTCTCCCTCATGGCGGTCATGTATCCATCCTGGTCTGTGTCTCCTCTAGCTCCTCTCTCCCCCAGCATGATGGTTGGGTCTGCACTGTAGCGCTGTCCACTGCTGTCCTCCCCTGGACCTGAGGCTAAATAATAATAATACAATTAATTTCTATAGTGCTTTTCATTACAGAGGAATCACAACGCAACGATCTGCGTAGGCAAAATAACACAAACAAACAAACAAACAAACAAGACAAAATATAGACAAAATATATGAAGAATCAAGGAAGTTAAAATAACTGCTAAAAGAGGCATCACCTGGGGCTCCGCCTTGTCCTGGAGGTCCTGCGGGCCGGGGTGAGGCCTGCTTCCTCAGGGTGCCGTTACAGCGCTGGTCCTCGAAGCGTTGGTCCTCCTGGCCGCTGCCGCCCTGCCCCCCTGCAGACTGGTCCCCTGGGGGCCTGCACCCTGGGACTACAGACAGGGACAGCACCCGTGGGATGGTCCCCATGGTACCCAACATGTCCTCCATGCCGAAACTTGGGTCTTGGTAAAAAAACTGGTTCTGTAGAGAGAGACACAAGGAGAGTGAGAGAGGAGACAGAAGAGATAGGTTTTAATATACAGTATATAGTGCTGTGGTATAGGTAATGCCAGGGTCCTGGTACACAAACTGGTTCTGTAGAGAGAGACACATGGGGACAAATAGGTTTAATACATACTCCTGTGTGCTGGTGCTTGGTTCAAGGGAGTGTTCAAGAGTTTTGGTTCAAGGGAGAAGAGAGTCCCCTCCGTGAACTTTCTCGTCCCTCTCTCCTCCCCCATCTTCCTCCAATCTCCCCACATCCTCTCCCCTCCTGTGGGTGAGTGGTCTCTACCCTCCTTCATCACCCTCCTTCCCCTCCTGATCTCTCAGTCTCAGCGGTGGTCTGCAGGTGTGCAGTCAGCACTCACTGAGGAGGGCAGACTCTCTCTCACGCTGTGTACCCTCCACCTTATAGCTACTTTATCACAATCACTTCTCCTCTCTGAACTCTCTTCCCCCATACAGAAAAATCATTTATTGGAATATATTTCAATAAAATAGAAATATATTTAAATATATTGGGAAAATGTATTTATCAAATATCTAAATAAATAAAATATATGTAGATATATTTGTAAAATATATGTGTAAAATACATACCCACACCTCGCAAGTCACAACTTTCTCTACCCCAAAGATAATGTTGAATCTCTATTGACCTCTGTACCTTAGCATTAGGTTCCCAAAGTGGTGTTTTGCATGGAAAAGTTGGATCATATTTGAGTTGTAGTTGAAAATACATTCTGCTGCTACTGAGGTATAGCCTACCTGCCACTTATGAAGCATAGTAAAAATAAATGAGGTGATTATTTCGAAAAGACACTTCAACATAGAACATATACTGTATGTAAATATATTTTAAAATATATTTTACCGAGCTATCAATCACAATTTGTAGCTCAGCTGGTTGAGCACGGCGCTTGTAACGCCAAGGTAGTGGGTTCGATCCCCGGAACCACACATACACAAAAAAAAATGTATGCACGCATGACTGTAAGTCGCTTTGGATAAAAGCGTCTGCTAAATGGCATATTATTATTATTAATTTGAAATGTTCCCGAGCCCCAGCCCCAGCCCCAGCCAGGCCTCCAACTGACAGAGCAGCCCTTACAATTTTGAGTTTTCTTCAGAAGAAAGAAAAGAGCAGCTGTCACCACCAAAAAGCTTTCTCGTGGATAATGGCATTTTCTTTGATTATACATTTGTAACATTGATTTAAAATATGTTTTTAACCTGGTGGGTGACAGAGTAAGATAATTTATTCAGCTGCAAGCAAGAGATTTAATCAAGATTGTTAACATAGCTAGCTAGCTACCTAGCTAGCTAGCTCCTTCTTTAGCTTGCCACCAATGTGCAGTGTGACTGACCAAGGTAAGAATTGTTTTGAAAATTAAAGTGGACAACAGTAACGTAGATCGGTGGCAGCTAGAAAGCCGGTGACGACGACCACCGATAGCCGCCTGCACAAGGAGAGGCACCAACTTCAGCGGATGTCGTGACAAATGGACCAAGTTTTTTGAGCAAAAAATGTAGATTATTGAAAGCACTCATGAGTCTTTCATTCAAACTTTTCAAAGTATACCACAGCATGCTATTATGATTTAGTGCTGAACTTTGTCGTTTTATGCATCAAATTTTTGTAAGGTCAAAAGCGACATTTTCAATTCATTAAAATACATGTCTACATATATCAACATTTTATGAAATATATTTTGGAATATATTTTACTAGCTACCACAGCATGCTGTCAAAATGTATTTCCACACCATATATTTAAATATAAACATATACAGTGAAGGAAAAAAGTATTTGATCCCCTGCTGATTTTGTACGTTTGCCCACTGACAAAGAAATGATCAGTCTATAATTTTAATGGTAGGTTTATTTGAACAATGAGAGACAGAATAACAACAAAATAATCCAGAAAAACGCATGTCAAAAATGTTATGAATTGATTTGCATTTTAATGAGTGAAATAAGTATTTGACTCCCTCTCAATCAGAAAGATTTCTGGCTCCCAGGTGTCTTTCATACAGGTAACGAGCTGAGATTAGGAGCACACTCTTAAAGGGAGTGCTCCTAATCTCAGTTTGTTACCTGTATAAAAGACACCTGTCCACAGAAGCAATCAATCAATCAGATTCCAAACTCTCCACCATGGCCAATACCAAAGAGCTCTCCAAGGATGTCAGGGACAAGATTGTAGACCTACACAAGGCTGGAATGGGCTACAAGACCATCGCCAAGCAGCTTGGTGAGAAGGTGACAACAGTTGGTGCGATTATTCGCAAATGGAAGAAACACAAAAGAACTGTCAATCTCCCTCGGCCTGGGGCTCCATGCAAGATCTCACCTCGTGGAGTTGCAATGATCATGAGAATGGTGAGGAATCAGCCCAGAACTACGCGGGAGAATCTTGTCAATGATCTCAAGGCAGCTGGGACCATAGTCACCAAGAAAACAATTGGTAAAACACTACGCCGTGAAGGACTGAAATCCTGCAGCGCCCGCAAGGTCCCCCTGCTCAAGAAAGCACATATACATGCCCGTCTGAAGTTTGCCAATGAACATCTGAATGATTCAGAGGAGAACTGGGTGAAAGTGTTGTGGTCAGATGAGACCAAAATCGAGCTCTTTGGCATCAACTCAACTCGCCGTGTTTGGAGGAGGAGGAATGCTGCCTATGACCCCAAGAACACCATCCCCACCGTCAAACATGGAGGTGGAAATAATAACATTATGCTTTGGGGGTGTTTTTCTGCTAAGGGGACAGGACAACTTCACCGCATCAAAGGGACGATGGACGGGGCCATGTACCGTCAAATCTTGGGTGAGAACCTCCTTCCCTCAGCCAGGGCATTGAAAATGGGTCGTGGATGGGTATTCCAGCATGACAATGACCCAAAACACACGGCCAGGGCAACTAAGGAGTGGCACCGTAAGAAGGTCCTGGAGTGGCCTAGCCAGTCTCCAGACCTGAACCCAATAGAAAATCTTTGGAGGGAGCTGAAAGTCCGTATTGACCAGCGACAGCCCCGAAACCTGAAGGATCTGGAGAAGGTCTGTATGGAGGAGTGGGCCAAAATCCCTGCTGCAGTGTGTGCAAACCTGGTCAAGACCTACAGGAAATGTATGATCTCTGTAATTGCAAACAAATGTTTCTGTACCAAATATTAAGTTCTGCTTTTCTGATGTATCAAATACTTATGTCATGCAATAAAATGCAAATTAATTACTTAAAAATCATACAATGTGATTTTCTGGATTTTTGTTTTAAATTTCGTCTCTTACAGTTGAAGTGTACCTATGAAAAAAATTACAGACCTCTACATGCTTTGTAAGTAGGAAAACCTGCAAAATCGGCAGTGTATCAAATACTTGTTCTCCCCACTGTATATGTACATATAAGCCTAAAAATATATATACAGTGCATTCGGAAAGTATTCAGACCCCTTGACTTTTCCACATTTTGTTACGTTACAGCCTTATTCTAAAATTGATTCAATTGTTTTTTTCCCCCTCATCAATGTACACACAATACCACATATATACAAAGCAAAAACAGTTTTTTTGAAATTTTAGCAAATTTATTAAAAATAGAAAACTGAAATATGACATTTACATAAGTATTCAGACCCTTTACTCAGTACCTTGTTGAAGCACCTTTGGCAGCGATTACAGCCTCGAGTCTTCTTAGGTATGTCGTTACAAGCTTGGCACACCCATGGGGCGGCGCACAATTGGCCCAGAGTCGTCCAGGGTAGGGGAGGGAATGGCCGGCAGGGATGTAGCTCAGTTGGTAGATAATGGTGGTTGCAACGCCAGGGTTGAGGGTTCGATTCCCACGGGGGGCCAGTATGAAAAAAAAAAATGTATGCACTCAATAACTGTAAGTCGCTCTGGATAAGAGCGTCTGCTAAATGACTAAAATGTTACTGTATTTGGGGAGTTTCTCCCATTCTTCTCTGCAGATCCTCTCAAGCTCTGTCAGGTTGGATGTGGAGCGTCGCTGCACAGCTATTTTCAGGTCTCTCCAGAGACGTTCGATCGGGTTGAAGTCCGGGCTCTGGCTGGGCCACTCAAGGACATTCAGAGACTTCAAATCAAATAAATCAAATCAAATTTTATTGGCCACATGCGCCGAATACAACAGGTGCAGACATTACAGTGAAATGCTTACTTACAGTCCTTAACCAACAGTGCATTTATTTTTAATAAAAAAAGTAAAATAAAACAACAACAAAAAAGTGTTGAGAAAAAAAGAGCAGAAGTAAAATAAAATAACAGTAGGGAGGCTATATATACAGGGGGGTACCGGTGCAGAGTCAATGTGCAGGGGCACCGGCTAGTTGAGGTAGTTCAAGTAATATGTACATGTGGGTAGAGTTAAAGTGACTATGCATAAATAATTAACAGAGTAGCAGCAGCGTAAAAAGATGGGGTGGGGGTGGGGGGTGGGGGTGGGGGGGCAGTGCAAATAGTCTGGGTAGCCATGATTAGCTGTTCAGGAGTCTTATGGCTTGGGGGTAGAAGCTGTTGAGAAGTCTTTTGGACCTAGACTTGGCACTCCGGTACCGCTTGCCGTGCAGTAGCAGAGAGAACAGTCTATGACTAGGGTGGCTGGAGTCTTTGACAATTTTGAGGGCCTTCCTCTGACACCACCTGGTATAGAGGTCCTGGATGGCAGGAAGCTTGGCCCCAGTGATGTACTGGGCCGTACGCACTACCCTCTGTAGTGCCTTGCGGTCGGAGGCCAAGCAGTTGCCATACCAGGCGGTGATGCAACCAGTCAGGATGCTCTCGATGGTGCAGCTGTAGAATTTTTTGAGGATCTGACGACCCATGCCAAATCTTTTCAGTCTCCTGAGGGGGAATAGGCTTTGTCGTGCCCTCTTCACAACTGTCTTGGTGTGTTTGGACCATGATAGTTCGTTGGTGATGTGGACACCAAGGAACTTGAAGCTCTCAACCTGTTCCACTACAGCCCCTTCAATGAGAATGGGGGCGTGCTCAGTCCTCTTTTTTTCCCCTGTAGTCCACAATCATCTCCTTTGTCTTGGTCACGTTGAGGAAGAGGTTGTTATCCTGGCACCACACTGCCAGGTCTCTGACCTCCTCCCTATAGGCTGTCTCATCGTTGTCGGTGATCAGGCCTACCACTGTTGTGTCGTTGGCAAACTTAATGATGGTGTTGGAGTTGTGCCTGGCCATGCAGTCATGGGTGAACAGGGAGTACAGGAGGGGACTGAGCACGCACCCCTGAGGGGCCCCCGTGTTGAGGATCAGTGTGGCAGATGTGTTGTTACCTACCCTTACCACCTGGGGGGCGGCCCGTCAGGAAGTCCAGGATCCAGTTGCAGAGGGAGGTGTTTAGTCCCAGGATCCTTAGCTTAGTGATGAGCTTTGAGGGCACTATGGTGTTGAATTCTGAGCTGTAGTCAATTAATAGCATTCTCACGTAGGTGTTCCTCTTGTCCAGGTGGGAAAGGGCAGTGTGGAGTGCAATAGAGATTGCATCATCTGTGGATCTGTTGGGGCGGTGTGCAAATTGGAGTGGGTCTGGGGTTTCTGGGATAATGGTGTTGATGTGAGCCATGACCAGCATTTCAAAGCACTTCATGGCTACAGAAGTCAGTGCTACGGGTCAGTAGTCATTTAGGTAGGCTATCTAAGTGTCCTTGGGCACAGGGACTATGGTGGTCTGCTTGAAACATGTTGGTATTACAGACTCAGTCAGGGACATGTTGAAAATGTCAGTGAAGACACTTGCCAGTTGGTCAGCACATGCTCGGAGTACACGTCCTGGTAAACCGTCTGGCCCTGCGGCCTTGTGAATGTTGACCTGCTTAAAAGTCTTACTCACATCGGCTATGGAGAGCGTGATCACATAGTCATCCGGAACAGCTGGTGATCTCATGCATGCTTCAGTGTTGCTTGCCTCGAAGTGAGCATAGAAGTGGTTTAGCTCGTCTGGAAGACTTGTGCCGAAGCAACTCCTGCATTGTCTTGGCTGTGTGCTTAGGGTCGTTGTCCTGTCTGAGGTCCTGAGCACTCTGGAGCATGTTTTCATCAAGGATCTCTCTGTACTTTGGTCCGTTCACCTTTCCCTCGATCCTGACTAGTCTCCCAGTCCCTGCCGATGAAAAACATCCCCACAGCATGATGCTGCCACCACCATGTTTCACCGTAGGGATGGTGCCTGGTTTCCTCCAAATGTGACGCTTGGCATTCAGGCCAAAGAGTTCAATCTTCGTTTCATCAGACCAGATAATCTTGTTTCTCATGGTCTGAGTGTCATTTAAGGTGCCTTTTGGCAAACTCCAAGCGGGCTGTCATGTGCCTTTTACTGAGGAGTGGCTTCCGTCTGGCCACTCTACCGTAAAGGCCTGATTGGTGGAGTGCTGCAGAGATGGTTGTCCTTCTGGAAGGTTCTCCCATCTCCACAGAGGAACTCTGGAGCTCTGTCAGAGTGGCCATCAGGTTCTTGGTCACCTCCCTGACCAAGGCCCTTCTCCCTTGATTGCTCAGTTTGCTCAGCTCTAGGACGAGTCTTGGTGGTTCCAAACTTCTTCCATTTAAGAATGATGGAGGCCACTGTGTTCTTGGGGACCTTCAATGCTGCATAAATGTTTGGGTACCCTTCCCCAGATCTTTGCCTCGACACAATCATGTCTCGGAGCGCTACGGAGAATTGCTTCGACCTCATGGCTTGGTTTTTCTCTGACATGCACTGTCAACTGTGGGACCTTATATAGACAGGTGTGTGCCTTTCCAAATCATGTCCAATCAATTGAAATTACCACAGGTGGACTCCAATCAAGTTGTAGAAACATCTCAAGGATGATCAATGAAAACAGGATGCACCTGAGCTCAATTTGCGAGTCTCATAGCAAAGGGTCTGAATACTTATTTAAATAAGGTATTTCAGTTTTTAATTTTTAATACATTTGTAAAGAAAAATGCTAGAAACCTGTTTTCGCTTCTTCATTATGGGGTATTGTGTGTAGATTGATGAGGAGTTTTTTATTTAATCCATTTTAGAATAAGGTTGTAACATAACAAAATGTGGGAAAAGGGAAGGGGTCTGAATACTTTACGAATGCATTGTATATAGATATCTGTAATTTACATATAAGTAAATACATGTACATATTATTTGTCCGTATGGCTCTTCCTCCTCTCTTCCTTCTCCCATCACCTCCTCTAATCTTCCTCTCTTCCTCCTCTCTTCCTTCTCCCATCACCTCCTCTAATCTTCCCTTCTTCCTCCTCTCACGAGAACATACTCCAGCCTTCACCCTATAACTACTTCTCCTCTGTCACTCCTCCTCTGACAACACCTCACATCACCTCCTCCTTCCTCATCTTTTCGTCCTCATCCCCCATATCAACACACTAAATACTGCAGCTCTTGGTTTTAAGTAGCCCTAGAGGATATATCTGTCTGTGTATGTACTGTATGTTGTGATAATTTACACTGCAGTTACAACCTGAGAAGTGAATTTCAGTGCAACAGATGAGTCAAACCCACATGGGAAATCAACCAGTCAAACAAAATGTACTGAAACAGACATAAATCAGAAGAAATGCTTTTAAGGTATAATTTAAGGGGAGTTTATCATGAAGGGGATCCGGGCTAAATGATAGAGTTCTGTGAAAAGTTCAAATAATTTAAAACTGAGTAGCTCAGCGTGCCCTTTGTCTATGGTTGAATAAGACTGGTATTTAAATATCAGAGAACACTTTGTAGCCAGGCTTCTAGGGAAAGAAGAGGTTAGGGAAAATACTAGCATGTTGAATAGAGTAGAATAGAACAGAAAATAATAGGATAGAATGGAATACAATACAATAAAATAAGATAGAATATAATAAAATGTAATATAATAAAATAGAATAGAATGTCCTCTGAGAAGGGCATTCTGTATCCAAGGATTCACCCTGTTGGAGTTGATGCGTGGGTAGGTCAGCAAAGATAACAGAAGAGAGGAGGAGGAGAGGAGAGAGAAGGATGAGAGGAGAGGCATAGAAAGGAGAGGAGTAAAGAGGAGGAGAGGAGAGCAGAAGAGAAGAAGAGGGGAGAGGAGAGAGAAGAGGGGAGAGGAGAGAAGAAGAGGGGAGAGGAGAGTGGAGCCTTACCCTGTTGGAGTCAACACGTGTCCTGGGTGTGTACGCTAGCGGTGGGATATTAAAGGCATGAGGAACCAGGTATTCCTCAGCATCCATCAGATCCTCCAGCTCCTCCTCATCCAGCAGGCTCTGGAAGAACTTACTGTCGTTGGGGCTGGGCAGCTTCATACGGTCATCACCCTGGAGGGGGAGGGAGAGAGAGAGGGAGAGACCAATTACTCCTTGTACACTTAGAATGTAATTTATTTTGGATTGCAAATAAAACCTATATCAACAAGATGTGCCTTTGAATCCCAGAGGACGACACATACTATCCACACATCAGAGTTTTGTCATTCACTCTACTCCCCAGGATCAGGAAGGGTGTTAGAGGGGAAGGTAAGGTATGGTAAGGTAAGGTAACTCACCTGGATGACCAGGTAACGCTGGGGGTCCCGGGCCATCCTACAGAACTCTGCAGCTAGCTCCTTGAACTTGGGCCTGCTGTCTGCATCTATCATCCAACCTGGAAGAGACACATGGAGAGCTTTAGATGTAGAGCCATGGATAAGGTATACTGAAGGAGGATGTCCAAATGTGCTGGTTAAGCTGGGCTTACGAATATGGGTTAGAGACCTTGTCATACTTTTGTTTTAGATTTTTATTATATGGTTGATTTAAAAAAACTTAGGCAGAGTATAATTTTCTGATTATCAAATGTCCTTTTCTCACGACAGTGCATCACTTTGATTTGTCCCATATAATACACACTGTTGTATCACCTGCAGCCATGTTAGTGTGTTAGTCTGCCAAGTTCCACAGACACGCCACCAATACCGCACCAAAGCATTCACTTGTGTGTGCTCTGTGCTACTCTACCAGATTGAAAGAGTAAAGGAGAGGGAGAGAGAGAGAGAGACACGGTGACCTCCCCTAATCCTGTCCTGGCAGTCTGGTTTGATGAGGGGGGGGGGGGGTACAACAGGGGCATTGGGCACAGGATCATTGAGGAAGGTGACAGAGGCTGTTGGTCAGTCAGTGACACCCTGGGCCCAGTGTGTGAGAGAGGGGCCAGAGTACAGCCAGGAAACAGCAGGGTAGTGCTGTCTGCATGGACAGGGTGGGTGCTGGACAGGGGGGCATCGTGCCATCTGTGACCCTACCCTATACTGCTGGGGTCATAGCAGCGCGGTCATGTGGGAATGTGTGTGTGTGTGTGAGACAGAGAGAGAGAGAGAGAGAGAGAGAGAGAGAGAGAGAGAGAGAGAGAGAGAGAGAGAGAGAGAGAGAGAGAGAGAGAGAGAGAGAGGGCGAGAGAGATGGAGAGAGAGAGATGGAGAAAGAGAGATGAGAGGGAAAGAGAAAGAAGAAGTTATACAGGGTAGCTTACATTTGACCATGACCATGTAGACATCTATGGTGCAGATGGGAGGCTGGGGAAGACGCTCTCCTTTCTCCAGCAGGTCTGGGATGTCACGGGTCGGGATGCCATCATAGGGCTTCCCCCCGAACGTCATCAACTCCCAAATTGTCACCCCTGAGAAGAGGTGTAAAGTTAAAGGTTTGCCAAATATAATAGATACAAAATCTTATGATTTCACCAGAGCTCTCACATTACTGTATAAAAAAGACAGCTTTAAAACACCTTGATTGATTAATTAAATTATGTGAGTGTCCAGTCTTACCGTAGCTCCAGACGTCACTCTGGTGGGTAAACTTCCTGTAGTGGATACACTCCAAGGCCATCCACTTGATTGGCATCTTTAGATAAGGAGACACATACAGTGTGGTCTGAAATGATTGACACCCTTGAGCAATAATTACTGTATAAAATATAAAGTAGTTAAAAGTTCAGTATTTGGTCGCATATTCCTAGCCCGCAATGACTACATCAAACTTGTGACTCTACAAACTTGTTGGATGCATTTTCAGTTTGTTTTGGTTGTGTTTCAGATTATTTTGTGCCCAATATAAATGAACGGTAAATATCCACTATAACTGCCTTGTTGACATAATATTTACAGGATATTATCAAATGGCATGCAAACAGTTTTAGTGAAGGTTAAGTTGATGCCAAATGGATTACGTAAACAAATATTTAGCTTCTTTAGTCCCTTTTCAGACTAATTTCGATCTGAACACAGCTGTATAACGGTTTGCGCTTCCTCTAAATTGATCGTTGGCATTGGAAAAACTGGAAATGTCACAAGAGAAAAATACATAATTAAGAAATATGTATGGTCAGAATTGGACATCATGGGCCGATTACAGATGTAGGATCTTAATTTGAGCCAGTTTGCTACAGCAGGAAAATTCTCAGCAATCGAATTAAGATCCTACACCTGCAAGTCCTACACTAAAAACCATGCTCATTAGAGTCTCCATGAAATAGCTTTTTAGTCCAGAACTAGGCTTAACCTCCAGAAAACCAGACATGCTAACCTCCCCAGTTATTGGTAATGGTGAGTATTCCCGGCCATGTTTACCTTGCCCCCGTCAGCGTTGTACTCCTTCTCATTGACATCCAGCAGCCGAGCGAGACCAAAGTCAGTGATCTTGATGTGGTTGGGGGACTTGACCAGCACGTTACGGGCAGCCAGGTCCCTGTGCACCAGTCTCCTCTCTTCCAGATACATCATACCCTGCAAAAACACACCAACAAACACTGTTACTGAACAGTGAAGAAACATCGTCATCATTGTCGTCATCATCATCATCCTCATCATCATCTTCATCATTATCACCATCATCTTAATGGCTGGTATCATCATCATAATCATCATCATCATCATGAACTACAACATCACATATCTTTTGGGCACAAAACTATATCACCAATATCATCAGCTATGCAACACTTTAATTAACTATCATAATTGATTTGACTCTTCAGAAGGAGAATCCATTTCATAACAATGTATTGGGGCTCGGCAAAGTTAAAAAAAGAACAACTTGAGTCACCACACTTTAATTAATAGATAGTTTACAGTGATAATGCCCGACAGAGTCTTTCTTTCCCTGAGAACGTTTCCTGGTGATAAAACATCTATCTGTGTGATAAACTCCCAAAATTGATTTTGTGGAGGAGCGAACAATACAGGTAATTGATTAAAGTGTGTATGGAGGGAGTGTGTAGAAGAGACCCTATACATGGCAACACTGCTACTGATGTACAATAGCGCTTCGATTTCCTTCCAAAACTTGAGGTCAGGAGTCCCTGCACCAAGCAAAATGTTTTAATAAAGCTGTATGTGAGCTGCAGTGGTTAACCAAAAAAGTATTGTAGACTGAAGTTCAAAGTAGAGAAGAACTAAAAAGCTACTTAAGAACTTGAGCAGCCCACACAAAGTGAGAGTGTCCTGCATCTGATGGCAGAGCAAAATACACAGACCATGCACCCGCATATCAATTAAAGGGTATTCAATGCCAAAGTCACAGCAGTGTCTGGACAAATATCACCTGTGCTATAGAGCTATAGACCCCATTGTATATCGCTACAAGATTGCCCCCAGCCTCTGAAGAATAAGAAAAGCAAATTCACCTATTTAAGTTGTTCTCAGAATAAGAGAAAGCATGTTGGGGCCAAGCAGCGAGAGAACAGAGAACAGGCCTTATATGAAACCATAACAAATTGGATTTAGGTTGGAATGGGTAGAATGGGGGCTGAGGAGGAGGGGGAGGAGAAGAAGGAGAAGGAATAGGTGGGTATAAGAAGTGAGATTACAATGGGAGGCTATCATCACACACCGGCTCATTGGGCCCTCTCGGGAGAAAGAAGAAAACACACCCTGTCAGAACTGCCCCATCTCCCCCACACACCCTCTATTTTTCCACTCTCTTTCACTTTTCTTTCTCTTTCTTTCTCCCTCTCTCCCACTGCCACTTTCTCTCACAACAGAAAAAAGGGAAGGAGAGCAGTGTGAAAATAGAGAGAAAGAGAGAGAGGGAAAAAAGAAAAGAAAAAAGAGTGAGAGAGAGAGAGAAGGAGAGAGAGAGAGAGAGGAAAAGGAAGAGCAGTGGAAAGAAAGACAGTGGGTCAATACTAGTGTGATGTTCTCCATTACATAGGCCAAATTGAAATGAAGTGATGTAGGGGGATGTGTCTACTATGATACAATGGTTTCGGGTTCAAACAGGCATGATCACACGCATGCACACACGCATAGATGCACTTACGCAAGCAAGTATGTATGCACGCATTACACACACAATAATCCCTGCTGTAATCCTAACCTTCTTTGAACCAAGTCATCCCAGCCATCTGAAAGGAAAGCATGCTGTCAGAGTGGGAGTTCTCCTCTGTTTCCTCTGTGATGTCGATCCACTACAGACCCTCTCCCTTTCCCCCCCCCCCCCCCCTCCCTCCCTCTCTCTCTCTCTCTCTCTCTCTCTCTCTCTCTCTCTCTCTCCCCCTCTATCTCCCCCTCTCTCTCGATCTCTCTCTCTAACACTGGTCGGCTTCAGTGTGATGAATAGCTCAGCATTAATTGTCCATTTAAAAGTCAATTACCTGTGGATTTGGAAGGCTAAACACAGAGGTGGAAAGAAGAGGGAATGGATCTGTTCTAACACAGACAGAAAACCATCCAAAATATGGACACTGCTTGGCTCGCTGTGTGTTCTTTGGAGGAGGAAGAGAGGATGGGAGGATGAAGAGGATGAGAGGATGGGAGGATGGGTTAAAGAGGTAAGTGTGGTAAGTGCGGGGGAGTAGGTGTGTGGCTGTGACTGACAAACTGTGAGTGTTTGTGTGTGTGTGTGTGTGTGTGTGTGTCACCGACTAACTGTGTGTGATTGTGTGTGTGTTCAGTGGCAGTCAGCCATTGTGCATTGTGCGTGCGTCGTGCTGATGGGTCCTGACAGAATCTTATTTGTACATAAATCCCTCTCTCTCTCGGTAATCTCCTCAATTTTCAAGACAATTAAGCAGTGGAAGGAAAATGGATGGCTTGCCAACGCTTGAATGTTAATTACCTAGTACAATGAGAGGGTGTGTGTGTGTGTGGGGGGGGGGGGATGGAGATGGGAGTGAAGTGTTTAGGATTGGAAGTGAGGGACCGAGCAGAGCGGTGGAGGACGTGCAGACGCTTGTTTTCCCCCACCTGGTCGGTTTATCTTATTGGCTGCTCAATGATGTGGGACACGGTAGATGGGAACAAAGAACAGGAACCGGTACACAAGACTGTGTGTATGTGTGTGTATCACTCTCTCAGTGTGTGTGGGGGTATGTGGTTAACACATACATATTGTAATGACCTGGCTAGATCATAAATGAACAAATGTCCCGGTTTTTTAACCAAACTCAACACAGGCAACTGTTTGGCCGTAGCCCACGCCAAATAAATCAAGGATACCCGTATAAAACAACCGTGACCATCTCTTGTTAAGACCAGACATAAGAGAGAGAGAACAATGGCTAAGTATGGTCTTAAACTTGCGATGCTCCACCCCACTGCCGATAGCAGGTTGACTGGCATGTCGGACCCCGTGAACACTGGGTACTGGTAAGTACAACACAACCAACGAACAGCATAACACATAACACACAGCTGTCTGTGCGGTCGCTACAATATACTAGGGGAGGAGAGGTGAGGAGAGTAGAGGTGAGGAGAGAAGAGGGAGAGAAGAGGGGGAGGAGAGGAAAGGAGAGAAGAGAAGAGAAGAGGGAAGAGGAAGAGAAGAGAAGAGAAGAGAAGAGAAGAGAAGAGAAGAGAAGAGAAGAGAAGAGAAGAGAAAAGGTGAGAAGAGGAGAGGAGAGGGGAGGTGAGGAGAGGAGAGGAGAGGAGAGGAGAGGAGAGGAGAGGAGAGGAGAGGAAGAGGAGAGGTGAGAAGAAAAGAGAATAGAAGAGGAGAGGAGAGGAGAGGAGAGGTGAGAAGAAAAGAGAAGAGGAGAGGAGAGGAGAGGTGAGAAGAAAAGAGAAGAGAAGAGAGAGGAGAGAAGAAAAGAGAAGAGAAGCCCAATTGGATTGAGGTCTGGGCTTTGACTAGGCCATTCCAAGACATTTAAATGTTTCCTCTTAAACCACTTGAGTGTTGCTTTAGCAGTATGCTTAGGGTCATTGTCCTGCTGGAAGGTGAACCTCCGTCCCAGTCTCAAATCTCTGGAAGACTGAAACAGGTTTCCCTCAAGAATTTCACTGTATTTAGCGCCATCCATCATTCCTTCAATTCTGACCAGTTTCCCCAGTCCCTGCCGATGAAAAACATCCCCACAACATGATGCTGCCACCACCATGCTTCACTGTGGGGATGGTGTTCTCGGGGTGATGAGAGGTGTTGGGTTTGCGCCAGACATAGCGTTTCCCTTGAGGGCCAAAAAACTTAATTTTAGTCTCATCTCACAAGAGTACCTTCTTCCATATGTTTGGGAGTCTCCCATATGGCTTTTGGCAAACACCAAACGTGTTTGCTTTATTTTTTTCTTTAAGCAATGGCTTTTTTCTGGCCACTCTTCCGTAAAGCCCAGCTCTGTAGCTCAGCTGGTAGAGCACGGCGCTTGTAACGCCAAGGTAGTGGGTTCGATCCCCGGGACCACCCATACACAAAAATGTATGCACGCATGACTGTAAGTCGCTTTGGATAAAAGCGTCTGCTAAATGGCATATTATATTATATATTATTAAAGTGGTCCTATGTTGTGGTGCCATATTCTTTGCATTTTTTAATAATGGATTTAATGGTGTTCCGTGGGATGTTCAAATTTCGGATATTTTTTTTATAACCCAACCCTAATCTGTACTTCTCCACAACTTTGTTCGTGACCTATTTGGAGAGCTCCTTGGTCTTCATGGTGCCGCTTGCTTGGTGGTGCTCCTTGCTTAGTTGTGTTGCAGACTCTGGGGCCTTTCAGAACAGGTGTATATATACTGAGATCATGTGACAGATCATGTGACACTTAGATTGCACACAGGTGGACTTTAGTGAACTAATTATGTGACTTCTGAAGGTAATTGGTTGCACCAGATCTTCTTTAGGGGCTTCATAGCAAAGGGGGTGAATACATATGCACGCACCACTTTTCCGTTATTTATTTGTTTGAATTTTTTAAACAAGTTTTTTTTTCATTTCACCACCAATTTGGACTATTTTGTGTATGTCCATTACATGAAATCCAAATAAAAATCAATTTAAATTACAGGTTGTAATGCAACAAAATAGGAAAAACGCCAAGGGGATGAATACTTTTGCAAGGCACTGTACACAACACATAATAATCTATAATAAAGTGAATCACTCTCTTCCCTCTCTTTGTTGTACGATGCTAACATTATTGTAGACTACAATTCTACTGCCATTAACAACATCATACACAGGTTTGAAATCTATGTTTGTTCTCTCCTCTCTCTCTCTCTCTCTCTCGCTCTCTCTCTCTCTCTCTCTCCCCTGTCTCTCTCACCCCCCCCCTCTCTCCCCCCCTCTCCCCCCCCCCCTCTCTCTCCCCCTTCACTGAGATTAACAGAATATTTCCAAGTCTCTTTCACTCTTCTCCATCTCTCCCCCCCCCCACCTCTCTCTCTCTCTCTCGCTCTCTCTCTCTCTCTGTGGAGGCCTGCCAATACCATTTCAAAGGGAGAGGACAGAGGACAGAGAGCTCGGTGCGTGGGGCAGGCAGCTGAGAGTGTATTTAAAATAGATTACTTGTGGAAGCTAGGCAGGAGATCAATGATCACTGATTACAGCAGGCTTGATAATGCTTCTCATCCACATAATATTTATCCTTTGTGTCTACTTCAAAGGGATGAGAAATCAATGCACACAATGGCCATTTATACACTTGATCCTACGGTAATAAAACAGATAGGACTGATGGCTGTGGCTGAAATGACACCCTATTCCCTATGTTGCGCACTACTTTGATACCCTATTACCTATGTACAGTTGAAGTCGGAAGTTTACATACACTTAGGTTGGAGTCATTAAAACTTGTTTTCAACCACTCCACAAATGTCTTGTTAACAAACTATAGTTTTGGCAAGTCGCTTAGGACATCTACTTTGTGCATGACACAAGTCATTTTTCATTGACAATTGTTTACAGACAGATTATTTCACTTATAATTCACTGTATCACAATTCCAGTGGGTCAGAAGTTTACATACACTAAGTTGAGTGTGCCTTTAAACAGCTTGGAAAATTCCAGAAAATTATGTCATGGCTTTAGAAGCTTCTGATAGGCTAATTGACATAATTTAGTCAATTGGAGGTGTACCTGTGGATGTATTTCAAGGCCTACCTTCAAACTCAGTGCCTCTTTGCTTGATGTCATGGGAAAATCAAAGGAAATCAGCCAAGACCTCAGAAAACAATTGTAGACCTCCACAAGTCTGGTTCATCCTTGGTAGCAATTTCCAAACGCCTGAAGGTACCATGTTCATCTGTACAAACAATAGTATGCAAGTATAAACACCATGGGACCACGCAGCAGTCATACCGCTCAGGAAGGAGATGCGTTCTGTCTCCTAGAGATGAACGTACTTTGGTGCGAAAAGTGCAAATCAATCCCAGAACAACAGCAAAGGACCTTGTGAAGATGCTGGAGGAAACAGGTACAAAAGTATCTATACCCACAGTAAAACGAGTCCTATATCGACATAATCTGAAAGGCCGCTCAGCAAAGAAGAAGCCACTGCTCCGAAACCGCCATAAAAAAGCCAGACTACGGTTTGCAACTGCACCTGGGGACAAAGATTGTACTTTTTGGAGAAATGTCCTCTGGGCGGCAGGTAGCTTAGTGGTTAAGAGCGTTGTGCCAGTAACCGAAAGGTCGCTGGTTATAATCCCCGAGCTGACTAGATGAAAAATCTGTCGATGTGCCCGTGAGCAAGGCACTTAACCCTAATTGATCCTGTAAGTTGCTCTGGATAAGAGCATCTGCTAAATGACTAAAAATGTAAATGGTCTGATGAAACAAAAATAGAACTGTTTGGCCATAATGACCATCGTTATGTTTGGAGGAAAAAGGGGGACGCTTGCAAGCTGAAGAACACCATCCCAACCGTGAAGCACGGGGGTGGCAGCATCATGCTGTGGGGGTGCTTTGCTGCAGGAGGGACTGGTACACTTCACAAAATAGATGGCATCATGAGAAAGGAAAATGATGTGGCTATATTGAAGCAACATCTCAAGACATCAGTCAGGAAGTTAAAGTTTGGTCGCAAATTGGTCTTGCAAATGGACAATGACCCCAAGCATACTTCCAAAGTTATGGCAAAATGGCTTAAGGACAACAAAGTCAAGGTATTGGAGTGGCCATCACAAAGCCCTGACCTCAATAATTTTTTGTCATTTTAGCAGACGCTCTTATCCAGAGAGACTTACAGGAGCAATTAGGGTTAAGTGCCTTGCTCAAGGGCACATCGACATATTTTTCACCTAGTCGGCTCGGGGATTAGAACCAGCAACTTTTCGGTTACTGGCACAACGCTCTTAACCATTAAGCTACCTGCCGCCCTATAGAACATTTGTGGGCAGAACTGAAAAAGCGTGTGTGAGCAGGGAGTCCTACAAACCTGACTCAGTTACACCAGTTCTGTCAGGAGGAATGGGCCAAAATTCACCCAACTTATTGTGGGAAGCTTGTGGAAGGCTACCCGAAACGTTTGACCAAAGTTAAACAATTTAAAGGCAATGCTACCAAATACTAATTGAGTGTATGTAAACTTCTGACCCACTGGGAATGTGATGAAAGAAATAAAAGCTGAAATAAATAATTCTCTCTACTATTATTCTGACATTTCACATTCTTAAAATAATGAGGTGATCCTAATTGACATAGCAGTTAATTTTTACTAGGATTAAATGTCTGGAATTGTGAAAAACTGAGTTTAAATGTATTTGGCTAAGGTGTATGTAAACTTCCAACTTCAACTGTATGTAGTTCTCTACTTTGACACCTTATTCACTTTAAAGTACACTACTTTTGACCAGAGCCCTATGACTGGTCAGACTCAGGCCAAAAATGTTGCACTTAATAGGATAATTATTTCAGCACCAGCCCATGACTTGAAAAGGAAAGCTACCATTAGACAGTTACCGTTACATCTGTTCAGTCATAAGAGCTCCAGAGTCAAACATGAGATCCCTTGAACTGGCCCTACAAAAAAGATGTTGTGCTTTCTCTTTCGACCTGCTGTTTGATGCTTTGGTACCAAGGCTTCTGTGAAAAGGACAATACATAAATCAAATATTTGTCGAGGAAGATACAAAACATGGCATCATGGTCAAATTCCCCACCCTGTTCTGCTGTCTGGAAGTCTATTAGTCACAGTGT
>NW_028163916.1:194226-249706 GCF_964263955.1 Coregonus lavaretus | reverse complement strand
CCTGTTCTGTTGACCCCATCCTCCCTGTGTGTGTCTGCTTTGCCCTGCAGCCAAGATGGCCTGGAAGAGGGCTGTGAGAGGGGTCAGGGAGATGTGTGACGCATGTGAAGCCACCTTGTTTAACATTCACTGGGTCTGCCAGAAATGTGGCTTTGTGGTTTGTCTGGACTGTTACAAGGCAAAGGAGAGGAAGAGCTCCAAAGGTCAGTCATCATTTAGGATTTTAACATTTTAACCTCTTCCTTTCCACCGCAGAAAAGAGTAGTAGAGGATACATGTTTCTCTCCCCTCCTCCCCCTCCCCTCTCCCCCCCCCCCCCTCTCTCTCTCTCTATAATATAATATAATAATATAATATAATAATAATAATATAATATGCCATTTAGCAGACGCTTTTATCCAAAGCGACTTACAGTCATGTGTGCATACATTATTGTGTATGGGTGGTCCCGGGGATCGAACCCACTACCCTGGCGTTACAAGCGCCGTGCTCTACCAGCTGAGAGCTCTCTCTCTCTCTCTCTCTCTCTCTCTCTCTCTCTCTCTCTCTCTCTCTCTCTCTCCCTCTCTCTCTCTCTCTCTCCTCTCTCTCTCTCTCCTCCTCTCTCTCTCTCTCTCTCTCTCTCTCTCTCTCTCTCTCTCTCCCTCCCTCTCTGTCTCTCTCTCTCTCTCTCTCTCTCTCTCTCTCTCTCTCTCTCCCTCTCCTCCCCCTCCTCCCTCCCTCTCTCTCTCCCCACCTCCCCTCCCTCTCCCCCTCTCTCTCTCTCTCTCACCCTCCCTCCCTCTCTCTCCCTCTCCTCTCCCCCTCCCTCCCCTCCTCTCTCTCTCCCTCCTCTCTCTCTCCCCTCCCTCTCTCTCTTCCTCTCTCCATCTCTATCTCCCTCTCTCCCCTCAGCTTCCTCCTCTCCTCTCTATCCGAGGTGGGGGTCTGGTTGAGACAGAAAGTGTGTTGTAGTTCTGATGGTTGGTTACACGGCCCTGGGCAGGTGTAAATCACCATGATGACAGACAGACAGACAGACAGACAGACAGACAGACAGACAGACAGACAGACAGACAGAGACACACACACACACAGACACACACACACACACACACACAGACACACACACACACAGACACACACACACACACACAGACACACACAGACACACACACACACACACACACACACAGACACACACACACAGACACACACACACACACAGACACACACAGACACACACACACACACACACACACACGCCTGCTGAGTCTGAGCCTCCCCTACTGCCTGCTATAGTAGTAGTAGGGGGCGGACTGTGAACTCAGTCTCTATCTCTCTCCAATTCAAAGGGCTTCATTGGCATGGGAAAC
Source organism: Coregonus lavaretus (assembly GCF_964263955.1). Taxonomy (NCBI): domain Eukaryota; kingdom Metazoa; phylum Chordata; class Actinopteri; order Salmoniformes; family Salmonidae; genus Coregonus; species Coregonus lavaretus. The sequence continues at coordinate 248,351 of NW_028163916.1, read as the reverse complement.
ATATGTTAACATTGCCAAAGCAAGTGAAATAGATAATAAACAAAGGTGAAATAAACTATAAAAAATGAACAGTAAACATTCCTCTGTCTGGCTGGCTGTCTGGCTGGCTGGCTGGCTGGCTGGCTGTCCGTCCGTCCGTCCGTCTGGCTGGCTGGCTGGCTGGCTGGCTGGCTGGCTGGCTGTCCGTCCGTCCGTCTGGCTGGCTGGCTGGCTGGCTGGCTGGCTGTCTGGACGGCAACCCTCCACCTCCTACAGGGTGTGAAAACCTGTCCATCAAAGCTCCAACACCAAGCAGAGTGTTATTAGCATTAACAGTATTGTTCTAGTTGATGTTGGGAAGCAGCAGCAGAGGATTCATCTTCATTCTCCAGTTGAACCTGTAAAGGAGAGAGGGTCTGTTCTCATGTAGTGGCTCAGTCCCAAATTCTACCCTACTCCCTTTATAGTACAACACTCCAACACCCACAGGGCCCTGGTCAGAAGTAGTGCACTATATAGGGAATAGGGTGCCATTGGGCTCTGGTCAGAAGTAGTGCACTATATAGGGAATAGGGTGTCATAGGGCCCTGGTCAGAAGTAGTGCACTATATAGGGAATAGGGTGTCATAGGGCTCTGGTCAGAAGTAGTGCACTATATAGGGAATAGGGTGTCATAGGGCCCTGGTCAGAAGTAGTGCACTATATAGTGAATAGGGTGCCATAGGGCTCTGGTCAGAAGTAGTGCACTATATAGGGAATAGGGTGTCATAGGGCCCTGGTCAGAAGTAGTGCACTATATAGGGAATAGGGTGTCACAGGGCCCTGGTCAGAAGTAGTGCACTATATAGGGAATAGGGTGTCACAGGGCCCTGGTCAGAAGTAGTGCACTATATAGGGAATAGGGTGTCACAGGGCCCTGGTCAGAAGTAGTGCACTATATAGGGAATAGGGTGTCACAGGGCCCTGGTCAGAAGTAGTGCACTATATAGGGAATAGGGTGTCACAGGGCCCTGGTCAGAAGTAGTGCACTATATAGGGAATAGGGTGTCACAGGGCCCTGGTCAGAAGTAGTGCACTATATAGGGAATAGGGTGTCATAGGGCCCTGGTCAGAAGTAGTGCACTATATAGGGAATAGGGTGTCACAGGGCCCTGGTCAGAAGTAGTGCACTATATAGGGAATAGGGTGTCACAGGGCCCTGGTCAGAAGTAGTGCACTATATAGGGAATAGGGTGCCATTGGGGATGCAGCCATACATGGTTTCCATTGAGCCCTGCCAGGGTTGGAGGGTAGTAATGTGTGTCCTGTTGTCCCTCCAGCCATACATGGTTTCCATTGAGCCCTGCCAGGGTTGGAGGGTAGTAATGTGTGTCCTGTTGTCCCTCCAGACAAAGAGCTGTATTCCTGGCTGAAGTGTGTGAAGGGGCAGCAGCACGGTCACAAGTACCTGATGCCAACACAGATTATCCCTGGAACTGGTAGGAACCAATGCTTTCTGTTCCCCTCTCTCTGTCTGGACCTCAGCCAGGGTTAACCAATGCTTTCTGTTCCTCTCTCTCTGTCTGGACCTCAGCCAGGGTTAACCAATGCTTTCTGTTCCTCTCTCTCTGTCTGGACCTCAGCCAGGGTTAACCAATGCTTTCTGTTCCCCTCTCTCTGTCTGGACCTCAGCCAGGGTTAACCAATGCTTTCTGTTCCTCTCTCTGTCTGGACCTCAGCCAGGGTTAACCAATGCTTTCTGTTCCTCTCTCTCTGTCTGGGCCTCAGCCAGGGTTAACCAATGCTTTCTGTTCCCCTCTCTCTGTCTGGACCTCAGCCAGGGTTAACCAATGCTTTCTGTTCCTCTCTCTCTGTCTGGGCCTCAGCCAGGGTTAACCAATGCTTTCTGTTCCTCTCTCTCTGTCTGGACCTCAGCCAGGGTTAACCAATGCTTTCTGTTCCTCTCTCTCTGTCTGGACCTCAGCCAGGGTTAACCAATGCTTTCTGTTCCCCTCTCTCTGTCTGGACCTCAGCCAGGGTTAACCAATGCTTTCTGTTCCTCTCTCTCTGTCTGGACCTCAGCCAGGGTTAACCAATGCTTTCTGTTCCTCTCTCTCTGTCTGGACCTCAGCCAGGGTTAACCAATGCTTTCTGTTCCTCTCTCTCTGTCTGGACCTCAGCCAGGGTTAACCAATGCTTTCTGTTCCTCTCTCTCGGTCTGGACCTCAGCCAGGGTTAACCAATGCTTTCTGTTCCTCTCTCTCTGTCTGGACCTCAGCCAGGGTTAACCAATGCTTTCTGTTCCTCTCTCTCTGTCTGGACCTCAGCCAGGGTTAACCAATGCTTTCTGTTCCTCTCTCTGTCTGGACCTCAGCCAGGGCTGAAATAGCTTTCATTATTCAGCTAGGAGGAGAAGGGAAACTACAACTCAACACAGGACTCAGTTACAACACAGAGTTAAACTACAACTTAACACAGGACTCAGTTACAACACAGAGTTAAACTACAACTCAACACAGGACTCAGTTACAACACAGAGTTAAACTACAACTCAACACAGGACTAAGTTACAACACAGAGTTAAACTACAACTTAACACAGGACTCAGTTACAACACAGAGTTAAACTACAACTCAACACAGGACTCAGTTACAACACAGAGTTAAACTACAACTCAACACAGGACTAAGTTACAACACAGAGTTAAACTACAACTCAACACAGGACTCAGTTACAACAGAGTTAAACTACAACTTAACACAGGACTCAGTTAGAACACAGAGTTAAACTACAACTCAACACAGGACTCAGTTACAACACAGAGTTAAACTACAACTCAACACAGGACTCAGTTACAACACAGTTAAAGTACAACTCAACACAGGACTCAGTTACAACACAGAGTTAAACTACAACTCAACACAGGACTCAGTTACAACACAGAGTTAAACTACAACTCAACACAGGACTCAGTTACAACACAGAGTTAAACTACAACTCAACACAGGACTCAGTTACAACACAGTTAAAGTACAACTCAACACAGGACTCAGTTACAACACAGAGTTAAACTACAACTCAACACAGGACTCAGTTACAACACAGAGTTAAACTACAACTCAACACAGGACTCAGTTACAACACAGAGTTAAACTACAACTCAACACAGGACTCAGTTACAACACAGAGTTAAACTACAACTTAACACAGGACTCAGTTAGAACACAGAGTTAAACTACAACTCAACACAGGACTCAGTTACAACACAGAGTTAAACTACAACTCAACACAGGACTCAGTTACAACACAGAGTTAAACTACAACTCAACACAGGACTCAGTTACAACACAGAGTTAAACTACAACTCAACACAGGACTCAGTTACAACACAGAGTTAAACTACAACTCAACACAGGACTCAGTTACAACACAGTTAAAGTACAACTCAACACAGGACTCAGTTACAACACAGAGTTGAACTACAACTCAACACAGGACTCAGTTACAACACAGAGTTAAACTACAACTCAACACAGGACTCAGTTACAACACAGAGTTAAACTACAACTCAACACAGGACTCAGTTACAACACAGAGTTAAACTACAACTCAACACAGGACTCAGTTACAACACAGAGTTAAACTACAACTCAACACAGGACTCAGTTACAACACAGAGTTAAACTACAACTCAACACAGGACTCAGTTACAACACAGAGTTAAACTACAACTCAACACAGGACTCAGTTACAACACAGAGTTAAACTACAACTCAACACAGGACTCAGTTACAACACAGAGTTAAACTACAACTCAACACAGGACTCAGTTACAACACAGAGTTAAACTACAACTCAACACAGGACTCAGTTACAACACAGTTAAAGTACAACATAGGACACACTCCACAGATCAAACTAAAAGCTGCGTCTGAAAAGGTTTCCTATTCCCTTCCTGGTGCCCTATATAGGGAATATGTTGCTGTTTGGGACGCACACATGGGCTAGCCCCCCTAAAGTCCGACTGCTCTGAATAACAGAGCGAGGTCTGGAGAGCACTGACAAAGCCTACGGTGTTTCAGTGGTTCTACTGTGTCAGTGTGATTAAGGCTTGCTGGAGGAACTGGAAGTTTGATATGTAAACTAGAAACATACACTGGGTTCTGAAGCCAGAGAAGCAGACTTTATTTTATTTGACTTGGTTTCACAGTTTTATTTTCATACGTAGTTTTCCATTGTTCTTCTCTGACAATAACACAATGTACCTGTACATGCAGACAGAACTGTGTAATAATGAATAGTGGTTGGGTTTGTTTCTGCTCTGTAGCTCTGACAGACCTGGTGAGCGCCATGCATATGTTCAGGGAGAAATACAGCATCAAGTCCCACTGTGTCTGTACTGGGAAACACAACACCATCCTCAACAAGCTGCCTGCTATCAACGGAGTCTCTCAGGTATGGAACTACGCTGCTGCTGCCGCTCTTTTTCTGACGCGTCCCAAATAGCTCCCTATTTACTACATAGTGCACTATTTTTGACCAGTGCCCTCTGGTACCATATTCACTACATGGGGGATAAGGTGGTATTTGGGACTCAGCTTCTTGTTTCCAGTACTGCCAAACACTGTGATTTATCCTCTGTCCTGCTCTGGAATCATTTTACATTTTTACATTTTAGTCATTTAGCAGACGCTCTTAACCAGAGCGACTTACAGGAGCAATTAGGGTTAAGTGCCTTGCTCAAGGGCACATTAACGTCATTTAGCAGACGCTCTCTTATCCAGAGCGACTCACAAATTGGTGCGTTCACCCTATAGCCAGTGGGATAACCACTTTACAATTTGGGGGGGGGGGGGGGGGGTTAGAAGGAATACTTTATCCTATCCCAGGTATTCCTTAAAGAGGTGGGGTTTCAAATGTCTCCGGAAGGTGGTGAGTGACTCCGCTGTCCTGGCGTCGTGAGGGAGCTTGTTCCACCATTGGGATGCCAGAGCAGCGAACAGTTTTGACTGGGCTGAGCGGGAGCTGTGCTTCCGCAGAGGAAGGGGAGCCAGCAGGCCAGAGGTGGATGAACGCAATGTCCTCGTTTGGGTGTAGGGACTGATCAGAGCCTGAAGGTACGGAGGTGCCGTTCCCCTCACTGCTCCATAGGCAAGCACCATGGTCTTGTAGCGGATGCGAGCTTCAACTGGAAGCTGGAATCTAGACCTCTGTCTGTTAGCTCAGTAATGTAGACTGGTTAGACCTCTGGAATCTAGACCTCTGTCTGTTAGCTCAGTAATGTAGACTGGTTAGACCTCTGGAATCTAGACCTCTGTCTGTTAGCTCAGTAATGTAGACTGGTTAGACCTCTGGAATCTAGACCTCTGTCTGTTAGCTCAGTAATGTAGACTGGTTAGACCTCTGGAATCTAGACCTCTGTCTGTTAGCTCAGTAATGTAGACTAGTTAGACCTCTGGAATCTAGACCTCTGTCTGTTAGCTCAGTAATGTAGACTGGTTAGACCTCTGGAATCTAGACCTCTGTCTGTTAGCTCAGTAATGTAGACTGGTTAGACCTCTGGAATCTAGACCTCTGTCTGTTAGCTCAGTAATGTAGACTAGTTAGACCTCTGGAATCTAGACCTCTGTCTGTTAGCTCAGTAATGTAGACTGGTTAGACCTCTGGAATCTAGACCTCTGTCTGTTAGCTCAGTAATGTAGACTAGTTAGACCTCTGGAATCTAGACCTCTGTCTGTTAGCTCAGTAATGTAGACTGGTTAGACCTCTGGAATCTAGACCTCTGTCTGTTAGCTCAGTAATGTAGACTGGTTAGACCTCTGGAATCTAGACCTCTGTCTGTTAGCTCAGTAATGTAGACTGGTTAGACCTCTGGAATCTAGACCTCTGTCTGTTAGCTCAGTAATGTAGACTGGTTAGACCTCTGGAATCTAGACCTCTGTCTGTTAGCTCAGTAATGTAGACTAGTTAGACCTCTGGAATCTAGACCTCTGTCTGTTAGCTCAGTAATGTAGACTGGTTAGACCTCTGGAATCTAGACCTCTGTCTGTTAGCTCAGTAATGTAGACTGGTTAGACCTCTGGAATCTAGACCTCTGTCTGTTAGCTCAGTAATGTAGACTGGTTAGACCTCTGGAATCTAGACCTCTGTCTGTTAGCTCAGTAATGTAGACTGGTTAGACCTCTGGAATCTAGACCTCTGTCTGTTAGCTCAGTAATGTAGACTGGTTAGACCTCTGGAATCTAGACCTCTGTCTGTTAGCTCAGTAATGTAGACTGGTTAGACCTCTGGAATCTAGACCTCTGTCTGTTAGCTCAGTAATGTAGACTGGTTAGACCTCTGGAATCTAGACCTCTGTCTGTTAGCTCAGTAATGTAGACTGGTTAGACCTCTGGAATCTAGACCTCTGTCTGTTAGCTCAGTAATGTAGACTGGTTAGACCTCTGGAATCTAGACCTCTGTCTGTGACGTGTTGTTGATGTGTGTCTGCTGTCTCTGTCTGTGACGTGTTGTTGATGTGTGTCTGCTGTCTCTGTCTGACGTGTTGTTGATGTGTGTCTGCTGTCTCTGTCTGACGTGTTGTTGATGTGTGTCTGCTGTCTCTGTCTGTGACGTGTTGTTGATGTGTGTCTGCTGTCTCTGTCTGACGTGTTGTTGATGTGTGTCTGCTGTCTCTGTCTGTGACGTGTTGTTGATGTGTGTCAGCTGTCTGTGACGTGTTGTTGATGTGTGTCTGCTGTCTCTGTCTGTGACGTGTTGTTGATGTGTGTCTGCTGTCTCTGTCTGTGACGTGTTGTTTACTGGTTGTTGTTGACCTGTCTCTCCACTGTCTCTCCTGGTCAGGTCCTCCAGAACGTGTTAAACCACAGCAACAAGATCTCTCTGTGTAACGTGAAGACAGAGCCTGGGCAGCTGAACCCCAGTCAGGGTAAAGCTGAGACTAACGGAGGCTCCAGCCCTGCCTCAGACACCTCCTCTGACTCCAAACTGCCTCCCCCTGAGTCCCAGAGCCCTCTCCACTTCCTGGCTGACCTAGCTGAACAGAAGTCACGGGAGGAAAAGAAAGGTACAGGGGAGAGAGAGAATGCCCATCACACTAGCTCAGACACACACGGCGGAGAGAGAGAACGCCCATCACACTAGCTCAGACACACACAGCGGAGAGAGAGAACGCCCATCACACTAGCTCAGACACACACGGCGGAGAGAGAGAACGCCCATCACACTAGCTCAGACACACACGGCGGAGAGAGAGAACACGCATCACACTAGCTCAGACACACACGGCGGAGAGAGAGAACGCCCATCACACTAGCTCAGACACACACGGCGGAGAGAGAGAACGCCCATCACGCTAGCTCAGACACACACGGCGGAGAGAGAGAACGCCCATCACACTAGCTCAGACACACACAGCGGAGAGAGAGATCTGGACTACTACACAATAACTGGATTCTATACTATTCTACTGGATTCTACTCATAGTCCATGCCGCTCTGACATCGCTCGTCCATATATGTACACTACCAGTCAAAAGTTTGGACACATCTACTCTTTCAAGGGTTTTTCTTTATTTTTACTATTTTTTACATTGTAGAATTATAATGAAGACATCAAAAACAATGAAATAACACATATGGAATCATGTAGCCACCCTTTGCCTTGATGACAGCTTTGCACACTCTTGGCATTCTCTCAACCAGCTTCATGAGGTAGTCACCTGGAATGCATTTCAATTAACAGGTGTGCCTTGTTAAAAGTTAATTTGTGTTTTTAATGCATTTGAGCCAATCAATTGTGTTGTGACAAGGTAGGGGGGTATACAGAAGATAGCCCTATTTGGTAAAATACCAAGTCCATATTATGGCAAGAACAGCTCAAATAAGCAAAGAGAAACGACAGTCCATCATTACTTTAAGACATGGTCAGTCAATACAGAAAATGTCAAGAACTTTGAACGTTTCTTCAAGTGCAGTCGTGAGGACTGGCACAGGAATGGAAGACCCAGATTTACCTCTGCTGCAGAGGATAAGTTCATTAGAGTTACCAGCCTCAGAAATTGCAGCCCAAATAAATGCTTCACAGAGTTGAAGTAACAGACACATCTCAACATCAACTGTTCAGAGGGGACTGTTTGAATCAGGCCTTCATGGTCGAATTGCTGCAAAGAAACCACTACTAACGGACACCAATAAGAAGAAGAGACCTGCTTGGGCCAATAAACACAAGCAATGGACATTAGACCGGTGGAAATTTGTCCTTTGGTCTGGAGTCCAAATTTGAGATTTTTGGTTTGTGAGAAGCGGTGTGGGTGAACGGATGATCTCCGCATGTGTATTTCCCACGTAAAGCATAGAGGAGGAGGTGTTATGGTGTGGGGGTGCTTTGCTGGTGCCACTGTCTGTGATTTATTTAGAATTCAAGGCACACTTAACCAGCATGGCTACCACAGCATTCTGCAGCGATACGCCATCCCATCTGGTTTGGGCTTAGTGGGACTATCATTTGTTTTTCAACAGGACAATGACCCAACACACCTCCAGGCTGTGTAAGGGCTATTTTACCAAGAAGGAGAGTGATGGAGTGCTGCATCAAATGACCTGGCGTCCACAATCCCCCGACATCAACCCAATTGAGATGGTTTGGGATGAGTCGGACGGCAGAGTGAAGGAAATGCAGCCAACAAGTGCTCAGCATATGTGGGAACTCCTTCAAGACTGTTGGAAAAGCATTACAGGGGAAGCTGGTTGAGAGAATGCCAAGCATGTGCAAAGCTGTCATCAAGGCAAAGGGTGGCTATTTGAAGAATCTCAAATATAAAATGTATTTTGATTTGTTTAACACTTTTTTGGTTACTACTTGATTCCATATGTGTTATTTCATAGTTTTGATGTCTTCACTATTATTCTACAATGTAGAAAATAGTAAAAATAAAGAAAAACCCTTGAAAGAGTAGATGTGTCCAAACGTTTGACTGGTACTGTATATATTCTTAATTCTTTCCTTACTTAGGTTTGTGTGTATTGGGTATGTGTTGTGAAATGGTTAGATATTACTTGTTAAATATTACTGCACTGTCGGAGCTAGAAGCACAAGCATTTCGCTACACCTGCTATAACATCTGCTAAACACTTGTATGTGACCAATAAAATTTGATTTGATTCCAACATGACACTCTGCACTTTGTTTGCTGGTCAATCTGACTGTTAGCCTGGCCCGCTGAGAACTTTCCTCTAAGTGTTTGTCTAGTTTGTGTACTTGTCAGGCTACCAGCAGCATATACAGTGGGGAGAACAAGTATTTGATACACTGCCGATTTTGCAGGTTTTCCTACTTACAAAGCATGTAGAGGTCTGTAATTTTTATCATAGGTACACTTCAACTGTGAGAGACGGAATCTAAAACAAAAATCCAGAAAATCACATTGTATGATTTTTAAGTAATTCATTTGCATTTTATTGCATGACATAAGTATTTGATACATCAGAAAAGCAGAACTTAATATTTGGTACAGAATCCTTTGTTTGCAATTACAGAGATCATACGTTTCCTGTAGGTCTTGACCAGGTTTGCACACACTGCAGCAGGGATTTTGGCCCACTCCTCCATACAGACCTTCTCCAGATCCTTCAGGTTTCGTGGCTGTCGCTGGGCAATACGGACTATCAGCTCCCTCCAAAGATGTTCTATTGGGTTCAGGTCTGGAGACTGGCTAGGCCACTCCAGGACCTTGAGATGCTTCTTACGGAGCCACTCCTTAGTTGCCCTGGCTGTGTGTTTCGGGTCGTTGTCATGCTGGAAAACCCAGCCACGACCCATCTTCAATGTTCTTACTGAGGGAAGGAAGTTGTTGGCCAAGATCTCGCGATACATGGCCCCATCCATCCTCCCCTCAATACGGTGTAGTCGTCCTGTCCCCTTTGCAGAAAAGCATCCCCAAAGAATGATGTTTCCACCTCCATGCTTCACGGTTGGGATGGTGTTCTTGGGGTTGTACTCATCCTTCTTCTTCCTCCAGACACGGCGAGTGGAGTTTAGACCAAAAAGCTCTATTTTTGTCTCATCAGACCACATGACCTTCTCCCATTCCTCCTCTGGATCATCCAGATGGTCATTGGCAAACTTCAGACGGGCCTGGACATGCGCTGGCTTGAGCAGGGGGACCTTGCGTGCGCTGCAGGATTTTAATCCATGACGGCGTAGTGTGTTACTAATGGTTTTCTTTGAGACGGTGGTCCCAGCTCTCTTCAGGTCATTGACCTGGTCCTGCCGTGTAGTTCTGGGCTGATCCCTTACCTTCCTCATGATCATTGATGCCCCACAAGGTGAGATCTTGCATGGAGCCCCAGACCGAGGGTGATTGACCGTCATCTTGAACTTCTTCCATTTCCTAATAATTGCGCCAACAGTTGTTGCCTTCTCACCAAGCTGCTTGCCTATTGTCCTGTAGCCCATCCCAGCCTTGTGCAGGTCTACAATTGTATCCCTGATGTCCTTACACAGCTCTCTGGTCTTTGCCATTGTGGAGAGGTTGGAGTCTGTTTGATTGAGTTTGTGGACAGGTGTCTTTTATATAGGTAACGAGTTAAAACAGGTGTAGTTAATACAGGTAATGAGTGGAGAACAGGAGGGCTTCTTAAAGAAAAACTAACAGGTCTTTGAGAGCCGGAATTCTTACTGGTTGGTAGGTGATCAAATACTTACGTCATGCAATAAAATGCAAATTAATTACTTAAAAATCATACAATGTGATTTTCTGGATTGCTGTTTTAGATTCCGTCTCTCACAGTTGAAGTGTACCTATGATAAAAATTACAGACCTCTACATGCTTTGTAAGTAGGAAAACCTGCAAAATCTGCAGTTTATCAAATACTTGTTCTCCCCACTGTAGATACTGGATTATTATATCTATCCATTTGGACAGCAGTCTTTGGTAGTTGAGGTGTATTGTAACTGGTGTGTTGCTGTGTTGTGGATTCATACATATTTCTGTCATTATTTTGATAGTGTCATGATGGATTATGTGTTAACTTGTGATAGATGAGGTCAGTTGTAACTGGTGTGTGATGATAATGTTCTCTTGTCTCTGGTATAGAAAACAAGGAATCTCCTCTGGGTAAGGTGGTGAAGGAGTATCATGATGTCAGCACCCTGGAGTCTCTCCACTGTAAAGCCTCTGGCCTGGTGTCGAACAGGCATCATGATGTCAGCACCCTAGAGTCTCTCCACTGTAAAGCCTCTGGCCTGGTGTCGAACAGGCATCATGATGTCAGTAGTCTGGTGTCTAACAGGCATCATGATGTCAGTAGTCTGGTGTCTAACATCACAGAACAGGCCTCTACTCTAAGGGACCTCCTGACTACCACCGCTGGTAAACTACGTCTGGGCTCTACTGATGCTGGCATGGCCTTCGCTCCTGTATACTCCACCGCAGCACAGGTACGTGGCTGGGACAGAGAGACACACACAGTACACCATTATCTTCCTGTATGGTGGGAATAAAATGATGGGATCCCTTAACACACAGCTGGTCCACACACCTGGTCTCTCTCATAGACTGATGGGATCCCTTAACACACAGCTGGTCCACACCCCTGGTCTCTCTCATAGACTGATGGGATCCCTTAACACACAGCTGGTCCACACCCCTGGTCTGTCTCATAGACTGATGGGATCCCTTAACACACAGCTGGTCCACACCCCTGGTCTCTCTCATAGACTGATGGGATCCCTTAACACACAGCTGGTCCACACCCCTGGTCTCTCTCATAGACTGATGGGATCCCTTAACACACAGTTGGTCCACACACCTGGTCTCTCTCATAGACTGATGGGATCCCTTAACACACAGCTGGTCCACACCCCTGGTCTCTCTCATAGACTGATGGGATCCCTTAACACACAGTTGGTCCACACACCTGGTCTCTCTCATAGACTGATGGGATCCCTTAACACACAGTCGGTCCACACACCTGGTCTCTCTCATAGACTGATGGGATCCCTTAACACACAGCTGGTCCACACCCCTGGTCTCTCTCATAGACTGATGGGATCCCTTAACACACAGCTGGTCCACACCCCTGGTCTCTCTCATAGACTGATGGGATCCCTTAACACACAGTTGGTCCACACACCTGGTCTCTCTCATAGACTGATGGGATCCCTTAACACACAGCTGGTCCACACCCCTGGTCTCTCTCATAGACTGATGGGATCCCTTAACACACAGCTGGTCCACACCCCTGGTCTCTCTCATAGACTGATGGGATCCCTTAACACACAGCTGGTCCACACACCTGGTCTCTCTCATAGACTGATCAGATCCCTTAACACACAGCTGGTCCACACCCCTGGTCTCTCTCATAGACTGATGGGATCCCTTAACACACAGCTGGTCCACACCCCTGGTCTCTCTCATAGACTGATGGGATCTTCTCTGATGTATATCATGATGTTGTATTATTTCTCCATACTGATCCATACGTTCTAATGCTATATCTCCTCTCTCCAGACGGGGAAGAGTGGCCGTAGCATGCCCAACATCCTGGATGACATCATAGCATCCGTGGTTGAGAACAAAATCCCTGCCAGCCGAGGAGCCAAGCTGAGTCTGAAGCTGGAGGCGACCAGCACAACTACAGAGGAGAGGGAGATGAAGACCGAGAGGAAGAAGCAGCCTGGGACTGGGACAGGTCCTAACCTTAACACTGGGACTGGGACAGGTCCTAACCCGAACACTGGGACTGGGACAGGTCCTAACCCGAACACTGGGACTGGGACAGGTCCTAACCCGAACACTGGGACTGGGACAGGTCCTAACCCGAACACTGGGACTGGGACAGGTCCTAACCCGAACACTGGGACTGGGACAGGTCCTAACCCGAACACTGGGACAGAGGACCCTCCTGTAGCCAAGCTAGAGAAGACCCTGCAGCTCCACGCTGACATCCCCCACTGCTGGTTGTATGAACGCAGACTGCTCTGGCTCAAAGACCACCGACACCCTGGCAACAGGAAGCTGTTCAGAGAGTGTTGGAGACAGGGACAGGTCAGTTAGTCTCTAGTTCCTCCGTCACTAGTTTCATCTCCAGTGCTGTTAGTGGTAAGATAATTTATTAACTAACTATTTCAGTGTCTTTCTGGGCATCCCCTGAAACCCACTGCCCTCTAACGGCAACCCAAACCTTACTATTCCTGTTTTGGGGTGGGTCGTTCCTTCTACCGCTAGGGCCACGTTCCTCTGTGTTCATGGCCTGTATACATCTAAGGTCGCTGGGGCCCCTTCATTCCCTGCCAATAGATTAGGTAAGGCTATCAGTGGGTACTGGCCCCCTCCTACTCTCATCTCCTGACTCATACTGACTCCCTCCTGAGCTCAGCTCCTAACTGGACCATTTGTTGTGGGGTTCCAGTCTCCTCAGGGGCCTGGGTCTTCCCCCCTTCGGTCCCTTGACCCCCCTATTGAACCCTAGTACTCTAGTTACTTTCTTAGCCTTCTCTTTCCGTCTCTCTCTCTCTCTTTCTAATTTCTGCAATGACCAATTGGGTTGCTGCTGTTGTTCCAAAAATGTTGTTAGAACCTCAACTGTACTATCTTCCTTTGCCTTATCCTCAACCCCCCTCTGTGCTCCCTCAGCTTCCCCTTGGTTCTGGTAAGGGGGTGGAAACTCCAAAACGGCAGCCTGCTGTGGCACCCTTCCCCTTACCACCCCTACCTAATTGTCTGGATTATCCCTCCAGGCCTAATCTGCCAAGGAGGGGTATAATCTGGATCCAACCCGTTCTACAGGGGGAGCTGTGGGTTCTATCTTAGACCTTCCTTTCTGACTTCCTTTTTCCTTCTCTGACCCTCCTCTCTCTTTCGAGACTCAGAGGGCCACACCTTGGCTGTATCTAGCCCTCTCTTTTCTGTTTCTTTAGATCATTACCACAATTTACATGCATTTTTTAAATCATGGATTCCAGTTTAATTACATCAAGTCGCCCAGTAAAGCCATATTTCTTTCTCCAATTAGGTCCATAATACACATTTCGTTTGTCTCGCATTTCCATGTATTTCTCGTCCCCAGTCAATTCTGGGACCTCTTGTGAGGATTTGCCCCCCATGGTTGGTACTGTTAAAAATCCCTTAGCCACCTCTTCTATATAACAAGTACAACACCTGGAATCACCCCTCCCTGTATAGGTAGTCTTGACTAGTCCCCCAGAATTATCTCATAACGTTACAGAGGAATTTATCCCCTCAAATGTAATCTTGACAATTCCTGACAGTCTCATACAACAGAAATGGGTTCTCCCTCTCCTAGTGATCTAAACCGTCCAAATGTACTCAGTTATATTAACCTTGTCTTCACACATTACTTTCACTGTATTTCTTTATCCCGGATTATTTTGTTGACTGTTCTATAATCTACTACAGGTTCTCTGAATACAGGGTAGTTTCTTTTGGTAATGGCCTATTACCGTGAATCGTTACGGACCCACCAACATTTCACTTTAAATTGGCTACGCATTGATCAATTTGCTACTTTAAATTATGACGTTTAACCTTCAGTCAATTAGTGGTCCTCTGTAGCTCAGCTGGTAGAGCACGGCGCTTGTAACGCCAAGGTAGTGGGTTCGATCCCCGGGACCACCCATACACAAAAATGTATGCACACATGACTGTAAGTCGCTTTGGATAAAAGCGTCTGCTAAATGGCATGTTATTATTATTATTATTATTATTTATTTTAGCAAGTTCTCAAATCAATTTCACCAAGTAATGAATAAAGACTACCGACCTTTTCCTTGCAGCCGAGATTCAATGTAGGTTTGGATTCCGTCACCGTCTCTGTCATTAATCAGGTGTCCTCTGGCCTGTCTTAACCCTTAATGTCAAAGGGCAGGACTTTCTATTTACGAATGTATCAATCGCCCGTCGACGGTTTTCAGAGTTACCTGGAATGACAGAGGCAGGTATTGGAATCCGGCTCGAAGGACCAAGCTGTTAAGAGAATTTATTAACTAACTATTTCAGTGTCTCTGTGTGTCTCCCAAAAGGTTGTAAGGCTTTTGGATCAGAAACGGACAGAGCTCCCAGTTGCATTATTCAGAGATCTTTATTAATTGAGAATTCTGCCACAAAATGGTCGTACATATTTTTATACGCACACGTCATACGAAAATCCCACCCCTCTGTAGGCGGGCTGTAGTTTTCCACTTTAAAACTGCTCTCCTGACCATCAGTTTACACACACACACACACACACACACACACACACACACATACACATACACATACATGTTCTTATCATAGTCTCTCTACTCCCTTCATTCCTCAGTTATCGCCGTTCTCACAATATTCTGCACCATGTTTAACAGTTCTCCTTCTTCTTTGCCTCAAGTTGCTAAATAGTAACACAATGTCATAATCTTTACTGGTCCTACACTCACACATTACCAGGTAGTAGATTCTAACACATCTCACATAGTTTCGGAGTGTAATAATTAGTCACTACTAAAAAAGTACTAATCATACTTAAAACAAAAACATTTCACAACTATATTTAAGGGTGGAACATTTAGTCATTACTTTTAACCTGTATATATTTTAATTTCTATATCAGTTAGTTGGTGGAGAAGTGGAGATACACTGCATGTTGAATATTTGTCCTACTGCACCACTGTGTGCAGTACTCATTGTTGCTATGTCTCTGACTGGGCTGTATAGAGAGCAGCTGTGGAGACTGGGCTGTATAGAGAGGAGACTGGGCTGTATAGAGAGGAGACTGGGCTGTATAGAGAGGAGACTGGGCTGTATAGAGAGGAGACTGGGCTGTATAGAGAGGAGACTGGGCTGTATAGAGAGGAGACTGGGCTGTATAGAGAGCAGCTGTGGAGACTGGGCTGTATAGAGAGGGGACTGGACTGTATAGAGAGGAGACTGGGCTGTATAGAGAGGAGACTGGGCTGTATAGAGAGGAGACTGGGCTGTATAGAGAGGAGACTGGACTGTATAGAGAGGAGACTGGGCTGTATAGAGAGGAGACTGGGCTGTATAGAGAGGAGACTGGACTGTATAGAGAGGAGACTGGGCTGTATAGAGAGCAGCTGTGGAGACTGGGCTGTATAGAGAGGGGACTGGACTGTATAGAGAGGAGACTGGGCTGTATAGAGAGGAGACTGGGCTGTATAGAGAGGAGACTGGACTGTATAGAGAGGAGACTGGGCTGTATAGAGAGCAGCTGTGGAGACTGGGCTGTATAGAGAGGAGACTGGGCTGTATAGAGAGGAGACTGGGCTGTATAGAGAGGAGACTGGGCTGTATAGAGAGGAGACTGGGCTGTATAGAGAGCAGCTGTGGAGACTGGGCTGTATAGAGAGGAGACTGGGCTGTATAGAGAGGAGACTGGGCTGTATAGAGAGGAGACTGGGCTGTATAGAGAGGAGACTGGGCTGTATAGAGAGGAGACTGGGCTGTATAGAGAGGAGACTGGGCTGTATAGAGAGGAGACTGGGCTGTATAGAGAGGAGACTGGGCTGTATAGAGAGGAGACTGGGCTGTATAGAGAGGAGACTGGGCTGTATAGAGAGGAGACTGGGCTGTATAGAGAGCAGCTGTGGAGACTGGGCTGTATAGAGAGGAGACTGGGCTGTATAGAGAGGAGACTGGGCTGTATAGAGAGGAGACTGGACTGTATAGAGAGGAGACTGGGCTGTATAGAGAGGAGACTGGGCTGTATAGAGAGGAGACTGGGCTGTATAGAGAGCAGCTGTGGAGACTGGGCTGTATAGAGAGCAGCTGTGGAGACTGGGCTGTATAGAGAGGAGACTGGGCTGTATAGAGATGAGACTGGGCTGTATAGAGAGGAGACTGGGCTGTATAGAGAGGAGACTGGGCTGTATAGAGAGGAGACTGGGCTGTATAGAGAGGAGACTGGGCTGTATAGAGAGGAGACTGGGCTGTATAGAGAGGAGACTGGGCTGTATAGAGAGGAGACTGGGCTGTATAGAGAGGAGACTGGGCTGTATAGAGAGGAGACTGGGCTGTATAGAGAGGAGACTGGGCTGTATAGAGAGGAGACTGGACTGTATAGAGAGGAGACTGGGCTGTATAGAGAGGAGACTGGGCTGTATAGAGAGGAGACTGGACTGTATAGAGAGGAGACTGGGCTGTATAGAGAGGAGACTGGGCTGTATAGAGAGGAGACTGGGCTGTATAGAGAGGAGACTGGGCTGTATAGAGAGGAGACTGGGCTGTATAGAGAGCAGCTGTGGAGACTGGGCTGTATAGAGAGGAGACTGGGCTGTATAGAGAGGAGACTGGGCTGTATAGAGAGGAGACTGGGCTGTATAGAGAGCAGCTGTGGAGACTGGGCTGTATAGAGAGCAGCTGTGGAAACTGGGCTGTATACAGAGGAGCTGTGGAGACTGGGCTGTATAGAGAGGAGACTGGGCTGTATAGAGAGGAGACTGGGCTGTATAGAGAGGAGACTGGGCTGTATAGAGATCAGCTGTGGAGACTGGGCTGTATAGAGAGGAGACTGGGCTGTATAGAGAGGAGACTGGGCTGTATAGAGAGGAGACTGGGCTGTATAGAGAGGAGACTGGGCTGTATAGAGGGGAGACTGGGCTGTATAGAGAGGGGACTGGGCTGTATAGAGAGGAGACTGGGCTGTATAGAGAGGAGACTGGGCTGTATAGAGAGGAGACTGGGCTGTATAGAGAGGAGACTGGGCTGTATAGAGAGCAGCTGTGGAGACTGGGCTGTATAGAGAGGAGACTGGGCTGTATAGAGAGGAGACTGGACTGTATAGAGAGGAGACTGGGCTGTATAGAGAGGAGACTGGGCTGTATAGAGAGGAGACTGGGCTGTATAGAGAGCAGCTGTGGAGACTGGGCTGTATAGAGAGGAGACTGGGCTGTATAGAGAGGAGACTGGACTGTATAGAGAGGAGACTGGGCTGTATAGAGAGGAGACTGGGCTGTATAGAGAGCAGCTGTGGAGACTGGGCTGTATAGAGAGGAGACTGGGCTGTATAGAGAGGAGACTGGGCTGTATAGAGAGGAGACTGGGCTGTATAGAGAGGAGACTGGACTGTATAGAGAGCAGCTGTGGAAACTGGGCTGTATACAGAGGAGCTGTGGAAACTGGGCTGTATAGAGAGGAGACTGGGCTGTATAGAGAGGAGACTGGGCTGTATAGAGAGGAGACTGGGCTGTATAGAGAGGAGACTGGGCTGTATAGAGAGGAGACTGGGCTGTATAGAGAGCAGCTGTGGAGACTGGGCTGTATAGAGAGCAGCTGTGGAGACTGGGCTGTATAGAGAGGAGACTGGGATGTATAGAGAGGAGACTGGGCTGTATAGAGAGGAGACTGGGCTGTATAGAGAGGAGACTGGGCTGTATAGAGAGGAGACTGGGCTGTATAGAGAGCAGCTGTGGAGACTGGGCTGTATAGAGAGGAGACTGGGCTGTATAGAGAGGAGACTGGGCTGTATAGAGAGGAGACTGGGATGTATAGAGAGGAGACTGGGCTGTATAGAGAGGAGACTGGGCTGTATAGAGAGGAGACTGGGCTGTATAGAGAGGAGACTGGGCTGTATAGAGAGGAGACTGGGCTGTATAGAGAGGAGACTGGGCTGTATAGAGAGGAGACTGGGCTGTATAGAGAGCAGCTGTGGAGACTGGGCTGTATAGAGAGGAGACTGGGCTGTATAGAGAGGAGACTGGGCTGTATAGAGAGGAGACTGGGCTGTATAGAGATCAGCTGTGGAGACTGGGCTGTATAGAGAGCAGCTGTGGAGACTGGGCTGTATAGAGAGGAGACTGGGCTGTATAGAGAGGAGACTGGGCTGTATAGAGAGGAGACTGGGCTGTATAGAGAGCAGCTGTGGAGACTGGGCTGTATAGAGAGCAGCTGTGGAGACTGGGCTGTATAGAGAGGAGACTGGGCTGTATAGAGAGGAGACTGGGCTGTATAGAGAGGAGACTGGGCTGTATAGAGAGGAGACTGGGCTGTATAGAGAGGAGACTGGGCTGTATAGAGAGGGGACTGGGCTGTATAGAGAGGAGACTGGGCTGTATAGAGAGGAGACTGGGCTGTATAGAGAGGAGACTGGGCTGTATAGAGAGGAGACTGGGCTGTATAGAGAGGAGACTGGGCTGTATAGAGAGCAGCTGTGGAGACTGGGCTGTATAGAGAGGAGACTGGGCTGTATAGAGAGGAGACTGGGCTGTATAGAGAGCAGCTGTGGAGACTGGGCTGTATAGAGAGGAGACTGGGCTGTATAGAGAGGAGACTGGGCTGTATAGAGAGGAGACTGGGCTGTATAGAGAGGAGACTGGACTGTATAGAGAGGAGACTGGGCTGTATAGAGAGGAGACTGGGCTGTATAGAGAGCAGCTGTGGAGACTGGGCTGTATAGAGAGGAGACTGGGCTGTATAGAGAGGAGACTGGGCTGTATAGAGAGGAGACTGGGCTGTATAGAGAGGAGACTGGACTGTATAGAGAGCAGCTGTGGAAACTGGGCTGTATACAGAGGAGCTGTGGAAACTGGGCTGTATAGAGAGGAGACTGGGCTGTATAGAGAGGAGACTGGGCTGTATAGAGAGGAGACTGGGCTGTATAGAGAGCAGCTGTGGAGACTGGGCTGTATAGAGAGCAGCTGTGGAGACTGGGCTGTATAGAGAGGAGACTGGGATGTATAGAGAGGAGACTGGGCTGTATAGAGAGGAGACTGGGCTGTATAGAGAGGAGACTGGGCTGTATAGAGAGGAGACTGGGCTGTATAGAGAGCAGCTGTGGAGACTG
Organism: Coregonus lavaretus; assembly: GCF_964263955.1. Classification (NCBI taxonomy): domain Eukaryota; kingdom Metazoa; phylum Chordata; class Actinopteri; order Salmoniformes; family Salmonidae; genus Coregonus; species Coregonus lavaretus. The sequence goes on along the minus strand of NW_028163916.1, from coordinate 228,596 downwards.
GGCTGTATAGAGAGGAGACTGGGCTGTATAGAGAGGAGACTGGGCTGTATAGAGAGGAGACTGGGATGTATAGAGAGGAGACTGGGCTGTATAGAGAGGAGACTGGGCTGTATAGAGAGCAGCTGTGGAGACTGGGCTGTATAGAGAGGTGACTGGGCTGTATAGAGAGGAGACTGGGCTGTATAGAGAGGAGACTGGGCTGTATAGAGAGCAGCTGTGGAGACTGGGCTGTATAGAGAGGAGACTGGGCTGTATAGAGAGGAGACTGGGCTGTATAGAGAGGGGACTGGGCTGTATAGAGAGGAAACTGGGCTGTATAGAGAGGAGACTGGGCTGTATAGAGAGGAGACTGGGCTGTATTGAGAGGAGACTGGGCTGTATAGAGAGGAGACTGGGCTGTATAGAGAGCAGCTGTGGAGACTGGGCTGTATAGAGAGGAGACTGGGCTGTATAGAGAGGAGACTGGGCTGTATAGAGAGCAGCTGTGGAGACTGGGCTGTATAGAGAGGAGACTGGGCTGTATAGAGAGGAGACTGGGCTGTATAGAGAGGAGACTGGGCTGTATAGAGAGGAGACTGGGCTGTATAGAGAGGAGACTGGGCTGTATAGAGAGCAGCTGTGGAGACTGGGCTGTATAGAGAGCAGCTGTGGAGACTGGGCTGTATAGAGAGGAGACTGGGCTGTATAGAGAGGAGACTGGGCTGTATAGAGAGGAGACTGGGCTGTATAGAGAGGAGACTGGGCTGTATAGAGAGGAGACTGGGCTGTATAGAGAGCAGCTGTGGAGACTGGGCTGTATAGAGAGCAGCTGTGGAGACTGGGCTGTATAGAGAGGAGACTGGGCTGTATAGAGAGGAGACTGGGCTGTATAGAGAGGAGACTGGGCTGTATAGAGAGCAGCTGTGGAGACTGGGCTGTATAGAGAGGAGACTGGGCTGTATAGAGAGCAGCTGTGGAGACTGGGCTGTATAGAGAGCAGCTGTGGAGACTGGGCTGTATAGAGAGGAGACTGGGCTGTATAGAGAGGAGACTGGGCTGTATAGAGAGGAGACTGGGCTGTATAGAGAGGAGACTGGGCTGTATAGAGAGGAGACTGGGCTGTATAGAGAGGAGACTGGACTGTATAGAGAGGAGACTGGGCTGTATAGAGAGGAGACTGGGCTGTATAGAGAGGAGACTGGGCTGTATAGAGAGGAGACTGGGCTGTATAGAGAGGAGACTGGGCTGTATAGAGAGGAGACTGGGCTGTATAGAGAGGAGACTGGGCTGTATAGAGAGGAGACTGGGCTGTATAGAGAGGAGACTGGGCTGTATAGAGAGGAGACTGGGCTGTATAGAGAGGAGACTGGACTGTATAGAGAGCAGCTGTGGAAACTGGGCTGTATACAGAGGAGCTGTGGAAACTGGGCTGTATAGAGAGGAGACTGGGCTGTATAGAGAGGAGACTGGGCTGTATAGAGATCAGCTGTGGAGACTGGGCTGTATAGAGAGCAGCTGTGGAGACTGGGCTGTATAGAGAGGAGACTGGGCTGTATAGAGAGGAGACTGGGCTGTATAGAGAGCAGCTGTGGAGACTGGGCTGTATAGAGAGGAGACTGGGCTGTATAGAGAGGAGACTGGGCTGTATAGAGAGGAGACTGGGCTGTATAGAGGAGACTGGGCTGTATAGAGAGGAGACTGGGCTGTATAGAGAGGAGACTGGGCTGTATAGAGAGGGGACTGGGCTGTATAGAGAGGAGACTGGGCTGTATAGAGAGGAGACTGGGCTGTATAGAGAGGAGACTGGGCTGTATAGAGAAGAGACTGGGCTGTATAGAGAGGAGACTGGGCTGTATAGAGAGGAGACTGGGCTGTATAGAGAGGAGACTGGGCTGTATAGAGAGGAGACTGGGCTGTATAGAGAGGAGACTGGGCTGTATAGAGAGGAGACTGGGATGTATAGAGAGGGGACTGGGCTGGATAGAGAGGGGACTGGGCTGTATAGAGAGGAGACTGGGCTGTATAGAGAGGAGACTGGGCTGTATAGAGAGCAGCTGTGGAGACTGGACTGTATAGAGAGGAGACTGGGCTGTATAGAGAGCAGCTGTGGAGACTGGGCTGTATAGAGAGCAGCTGTGGAGACTGGGCTGTATAGAGAGGAGACTGGGCTGTATAGAGAGGAGACTGGGCTGTATAGAGAGGAGACTGGGCTGTATAGAGAGGAGACTGGGCTGTATAGAGAGGAGACTGGGCTGTATAGAGAGCAGCTGTGGAGACTGGGCTGTATAGAGAGGAGACTGGGCTGTATAGAGAGCAGCTGTGGAGACTGGGCTGTATAGAGAGGAGACTGGGCTGTATAGAGAGGAGACTGGGCTGTATAGAGAGCAGCTGTGGAGACTGGGCTGTATAGAGAGGAGTCTGGGCTGTATAGAGAGGAGACTGGGCTGTATAGAGAGGAGACTGGACTGTATAGAGAGGAGACTGGGCTGTATAGAGAGGAGACTGGGCTGTATAGAGAGCAGCTGTGGAGACTGGGCTGTATAGAGAGGAGACTGGGCTGTATAGAGAGGAGTCTGGGCTGTATAGAGAGGAGACTGGACTGTATAGAGAGCAGCTGTGGAAACTGGGCTGTATACAGAGGAGCTGTGGAAACTGGGCTGTATAGAGAGGAGACTGGGCTGTATAGAGAGGAGACTGGGCTGTATAGAGAGAAGACTGGGCTGTATAGAGAGCAGCTGTGGAGACTGGGCTGTATAGAGAGCAGCTGTGGAGACTGGGCTGTATAGAGAGGAGACTGGGCTGTATAGAGAGGAGACTGGGCTGTATAGAGAGGAGACTGGGCTGTATAGAGAGGAGACTGGGCTGTATAGAGAGGAGACTGGGCTGTATAGAGAGCAGCTGTGGAGACTGGGCTGTATAGAGAGGAGACTGGGCTGTATAGAGAGGAGACTGGGCTGTATAGAGAGGAGACTGGGCTGTATAGAGAGCAGCTGTGGAGACTGGGCTGTATAGAGAGGAGACTGGGCTGTATAGAGAGGAGACTGGGCTGTATAGAGAGGAGACTGGGCTGTATAGAGAGCAGCTGTGGAGACTGGGCTGTATAGAGAGCAGCTGTGGAGACTGGGCTGTATAGAGAGGAGACTGGGCTGTATAGAGAGGAGACTGGGCTGTATAGAGAGGAGACTGGGCTGTATAGAGAGGAGACTGGGCTGTATAGAGAGGAGACTGGGCTGTATAGAGAGGAGACTGGGCTGTATAGAGAGGAGACTGGGCTGTATAGAGAGGAGACTGGGCTGTATAGAGAGGAGACTGGGCTGTATAGAGAGGAGACTGGGCTGTATAGAGAGCAGCTGTGGAGACTGGGCTGTATAGAGAGGAGACTGGGCTGTATAGAGAGGAGACTGGGCTGTATAGAGAGCAGCTGTGGAGACTGGGCTGTATAGAGAGGAGACTGGGCTGTATAGAGAGGAGACTGGGCTGTATAGAGAGGAGACTGGGCTGTATAGAGAGGAGACTGGGCTGTATAGAGAGGAGACTGGGCTGTATAGAGAGGAGACTGGGCTGTATAGAGAGCAGCTGTGGAGACTGGGCTGTATAGAGAGGTGACTGGGCTGTATAGAGAGGATACTGGGCTGTATAGAGAGGAGACTGGGCTGTATAGAGAGCAGCTGTGGAGACTGGGCTGTATAGAGAGGAGACTGGGCTGTATAGAGAGGAGACTGGGCTGTATAGAGAGGGGACTGGGCTGTATAGAGAGGAAACTGGGCTGTATAGAGAGGAGACTGGGCTGTATAGAGAGGAGACTGGGCTGTATTGAGAGGAGACTGGGCTGTATAGAGAGGAGACTGGGCTGTATAGAGAGCAGCTGTGGAGACTGGGCTGTATAGAGAGGAGACTGGGCTGTATAGAGAGGAGACTGGGCTGTATAGAGAGCAGCTGTGGAGACTGGGCTGTATAGAGAGGAGACTGGGCTGTATAGAGAGTAGACTGGGCTGTATAGAGAGGAGACTGGGCTGTATAGAGAGGAGACTGGGCTGTATAGAGAGGAGACTGGGCTGTATAGAGAGCAGCTGTGGAGACTGGGCTGTATAGAGAGCAGCTGTGGAGACTGGGCTGTATAGAGAGGAGACTGGGCTGTATAGAGAGGAGACTGGGCTGTATAGAGAGGAGACTGGGCTGTATAGAGAGGAGACTGGGCTGTATAGAGAGGAGACTGGGCTGTATAGAGAGTAGACTGGGCTGTATAGAGAGGAGACTGGGCTGTATAGAGAGGAGACTGGGCTGTATACAGAGGAGACTGGGCTGTATAGAGAGGAGACTGGGCTGTATAGAGAGGAGATTGGGCTGTATAGAGAGGAGACTGGGCTGTATAGAGAGCAGCTGTGGAGACTGGGCTGTATAGAGAGGAGCTGTGGAGACTGGACTGTATAGAGAGGAGACTGGGCTGTATAGAGAGGAGACTGGGCTGTATAGAGAAGATACTGGGCTGTATAGAGAGGAGACTGGGCTGTATAGAGAGTAGACTGGGCTGTATAGAGAGGAGACTGGGCTGTATAGAGAGGAGACTGGGCTGTATAGAGAGGAGACTGGGCTGTATAGAGAGGAGACTGGGCTGTATAGAGAGCAGCTGTGGAGACTGGGCTGTATAGAGAGGAGACTGGGCTGTATAGAGAGGAGACTGGGCTGTATAGAGAGCAGCTGTGGAGACTGGGCTGTATAGAGAGCAGCTGTGGAGACTGGACTGTATAGAGAGGAGACTGGGCTGTATAGAGAGGAGACTGGGCTGTATAGAGAGGAGACTGGGCTGTATAGAGAGGAGACTGGGCTGTATAGAGAGGGGACTGGGCTGTATAGAGAGGAGACTGGGCTGTATAGAGAGGAGACTGGGCTGTATAGAGAGGAGACTGGACTGTATAGAGAGGAGACTGGGCTGTATAGAGAGGAGACTGGGCTGTATAGAGAGGAGACTGGGCTGTATAGAGAGGAGACTGGGCTGTATAGAGAGGAGACTGGGCTGTATAGAGAGGAGACTGGGCTGTATAGAGAGGAGACTGGGCTGTATAGAGAGGAGACTGGGCTGTATAGAGAGGAGACTGGGCTGTATAGAGAGGAGACTGGGCTGTATAGAGAGGAGACTGGGCTGTATAGAGAGGAGACTGGGCTGTATAGAGAGGAGACTGGGCTGTATAGAGAGGAGACTGGGCTGTATAGAGAGCAGCTGTGGAAACTGGGCTGTATAGAGAGGGGACTGGACTGTATAGAGAGGAGACTGGGCTGTATAGAGAGGAGACTGGGCTGTATAGAGAGGAGACTGGACTGTATAGAGAGGAGACTGGGCTGTATAGAGAGCAGCTGTGGAGACTGGGCTGTATAGAGAGGAGACTGGGCTGTATAGAGAGGAGACTGGGCTGTATAGAGAGGAGACTGGGCTGTATAGAGAGGAGACTGGGCTGCTGTGGAGACTGGGCTGTATAGAGAGGAGACTGGGCTGTATAGAGAGGAGACTGGGCTGTATAGAGAGGAGACTGGGCTGTATAGAGAGGAGACTGGGCTGTATAGAGAGGAGACTGGGCTGTATAGAGAGGAGACTGGGCTGTATAGAGAGGAGACTGGGCTGTATAGAGAGGAGACTGGGCTGTATAGAGAGGAGACTGGGCTGTATAGAGAGGAGACTGGGCTGTATAGAGAGGAGACTGGGCTGTATAGAGAGCAGCTGTGGAGACTGGGCTGTATAGAGAGGAGACTGGGCTGTATAGAGAGGAGACTGGGCTGTATAGAGAGGAGACTGGACTGTATAGAGAGGAGACTGGGCTGTATAGAGAGGAGACTGGGCTGTATAGAGAGGAGACTGGGCTGTATAGAGAGCAGCTGTGGAGACTGGGCTGTATAGAGAGCAGCTGTGGAGACTGGGCTGTATAGAGAGGAGACTGGGCTGTATAGAGATGAGACTGGGCTGTATAGAGAGGAGACTGGGCTGTATAGAGAGGAGACTGGGCTGTATAGAGAGGAGACTGGGCTGTATAGAGAGGAGACTGGGCTGTATAGAGAGGAGACTGGGCTGTATAGAGAGGAGACTGGGCTGTATAGAGAGGAGACTGGGCTGTATAGAGAGGAGACTGGGCTGTATAGAGAGGAGACTGGGCTGTATAGAGAGCAGCTGTGGAGACTGGGCTGTATAGAGAGCAGCTGTGGAAACTGGGCTGTATACAGAGGAGCTGTGGAGACTGGGCTGTATAGAGAGGAGACTGGGCTGTATAGAGAGGAGACTGGGCTGTATAGAGAGGAGACTGGGCTGTATAGAGATCAGCTGTGGAGACTGGGCTGTATAGAGAGGAGACTGGGCTGTATAGAGAGGAGACTGGGCTGTATAGAGAGGAGACTGGGCTGTATAGAGAGGAGACTGGGCTGTATAGAGGGGAGACTGGGCTGTATAGAGAGGGGACTGGGCTGTATAGAGAGGAGACTGGGCTGTATAGAGAGGAGACTGGGCTGTATAGAGAGGAGACTGGGCTGTATAGAGAGGAGACTGGGCTGTATAGAGAGCAGCTGTGGAGACTGGGCTGTATAGAGAGGAGACTGGGCTGTATAGAGAGGAGACTGGACTGTATAGAGAGGAGACTGGGCTGTATAGAGAGGAGACTGGGCTGTATAGAGAGGAGACTGGGCTGTATAGAGAGCAGCTGTGGAGACTGGGCTGTATAGAGAGGAGACTGGGCTGTATAGAGAGGAGACTGGACTGTATAGAGAGGAGACTGGGCTGTATAGAGAGGAGACTGGGCTGTATAGAGAGCAGCTGTGGAGACTGGGCTGTATAGAGAGGAGACTGGGCTGTATAGAGAGGAGACTGGGCTGTATAGAGAGGAGACTGGGCTGTATAGAGAGGAGACTGGACTGTATAGAGAGCAGCTGTGGAAACTGGGCTGTATACAGAGGAGCTGTGGAAACTGGGCTGTATAGAGAGGAGACTGGGCTGTATAGAGAGGAGACTGGGCTGTATAGAGAGGAGACTGGGCTGTATAGAGAGGAGACTGGGCTGTATAGAGAGGAGACTGGGCTGTATAGAGAGCAGCTGTGGAGACTGGGCTGTATAGAGAGCAGCTGTGGAGACTGGGCTGTATAGAGAGGAGACTGGGATGTATAGAGAGGAGACTGGGCTGTATAGAGAGGAGACTGGGCTGTATAGAGAGGAGACTGGGCTGTATAGAGAGGAGACTGGGCTGTATAGAGAGCAGCTGTGGAGACTGGGCTGTATAGAGAGGAGACTGGGCTGTATAGAGAGGAGACTGGGCTGTATAGAGAGGAGACTGGGATGTATAGAGAGGAGACTGGGCTGTATAGAGAGGAGACTGGGCTGTATAGAGAGGAGACTGGGCTGTATAGAGAGGAGACTGGGCTGTATAGAGAGGAGACTGGGCTGTATAGAGAGGAGACTGGGCTGTATAGAGAGGAGACTGGGCTGTATAGAGAGCAGCTGTGGAGACTGGGCTGTATAGAGAGGAGACTGGGCTGTATAGAGAGGAGACTGGGCTGTATAGAGAGGAGACTGGGCTGTATAGAGATCAGCTGTGGAGACTGGGCTGTATAGAGAGCAGCTGTGGAGACTGGGCTGTATAGAGAGGAGACTGGGCTGTATAGAGAGGAGACTGGGCTGTATAGAGAGGAGACTGGGCTGTATAGAGAGCAGCTGTGGAGACTGGGCTGTATAGAGAGCAGCTGTGGAGACTGGGCTGTATAGAGAGGAGACTGGGCTGTATAGAGAGGAGACTGGGCTGTATAGAGAGGAGACTGGGCTGTATAGAGAGGAGACTGGGCTGTATAGAGAGGAGACTGGGCTGTATAGAGAGGGGACTGGGCTGTATAGAGAGGAGACTGGGCTGTATAGAGAGGAGACTGGGCTGTATAGAGAGGAGACTGGGCTGTATAGAGAGGAGACTGGGCTGTATAGAGAGGAGACTGGGCTGTATAGAGAGCAGCTGTGGAGACTGGGCTGTATAGAGAGGAGACTGGGCTGTATAGAGAGGAGACTGGGCTGTATAGAGAGCAGCTGTGGAGACTGGGCTGTATAGAGAGGAGACTGGGCTGTATAGAGAGGAGACTGGGCTGTATAGAGAGGAGACTGGGCTGTATAGAGAGGAGACTGGACTGTATAGAGAGGAGACTGGGCTGTATAGAGAGGAGACTGGGCTGTATAGAGAGCAGCTGTGGAGACTGGGCTGTATAGAGAGGAGACTGGGCTGTATAGAGAGGAGACTGGGCTGTATAGAGAGGAGACTGGGCTGTATAGAGAGGAGACTGGACTGTATAGAGAGCAGCTGTGGAAACTGGGCTGTATACAGAGGAGCTGTGGAAACTGGGCTGTATAGAGAGGAGACTGGGCTGTATAGAGAGGAGACTGGGCTGTATAGAGAGGAGACTGGGCTGTATAGAGAGCAGCTGTGGAGACTGGGCTGTATAGAGAGCAGCTGTGGAGACTGGGCTGTATAGAGAGGAGACTGGGATGTATAGAGAGGAGACTGGGCTGTATAGAGAGGAGACTGGGCTGTATAGAGAGGAGACTGGGCTGTATAGAGAGGAGACTGGGCTGTATAGAGAGCAGCTGTGGAGACTGGGCTGTATAGAGAGGAGACTGGGCTGTATAGAGAGGAGACTGGGCTGTATAGAGAGGAGACTGGGATGTATAGAGAGGAGACTGGGCTGTATAGAGAGGAGACTGGGCTGTATAGAGAGCAGCTGTGGAGACTGGGCTGTATAGAGAGGTGACTGGGCTGTATAGAGAGGAGACTGGGCTGTATAGAGAGGAGACTGGGCTGTATAGAGAGCAGCTGTGGAGACTGGGCTGTATAGAGAGGAGACTGGGCTGTATAGAGAGGAGACTGGGCTGTATAGAGAGGGGACTGGGCTGTATAGAGAGGAAACTGGGCTGTATAGAGAGGAGACTGGGCTGTATAGAGAGGAGACTGGGCTGTATTGAGAGGAGACTGGGCTGTATAGAGAGGAGACTGGGCTGTATAGAGAGCAGCTGTGGAGACTGGGCTGTATAGAGAGGAGACTGGGCTGTATAGAGAGGAGACTGGGCTGTATAGAGAGCAGCTGTGGAGACTGGGCTGTATAGAGAGGAGACTGGGCTGTATAGAGAGGAGACTGGGCTGTATAGAGAGGAGACTGGGCTGTATAGAGAGGAGACTGGGCTGTATAGAGAGGAGACTGGGCTGTATAGAGAGCAGCTGTGGAGACTGGGCTGTATAGAGAGCAGCTGTGGAGACTGGGCTGTATAGAGAGGAGACTGGGCTGTATAGAGAGGAGACTGGGCTGTATAGAGAGGAGACTGGGCTGTATAGAGAGGAGACTGGGCTGTATAGAGAGGAGACTGGGCTGTATAGAGAGCAGCTGTGGAGACTGGGCTGTATAGAGAGCAGCTGTGGAGACTGGGCTGTATAGAGAGGAGACTGGGCTGTATAGAGAGGAGACTGGGCTGTATAGAGAGGAGACTGGGCTGTATAGAGAGCAGCTGTGGAGACTGGGCTGTATAGAGAGGAGACTGGGCTGTATAGAGAGCAGCTGTGGAGACTGGGCTGTATAGAGAGCAGCTGTGGAGACTGGGCTGTATAGAGAGGAGACTGGGCTGTATAGAGAGGAGACTGGGCTGTATAGAGAGGAGACTGGGCTGTATAGAGAGGAGACTGGGCTGTATAGAGAGGAGACTGGGCTGTATAGAGAGGAGACTGGACTGTATAGAGAGGAGACTGGGCTGTATAGAGAGGAGACTGGGCTGTATAGAGAGGAGACTGGGCTGTATAGAGAGGAGACTGGGCTGTATAGAGAGGAGACTGGGCTGTATAGAGAGGAGACTGGGCTGTATAGAGAGGAGACTGGGCTGTATAGAGAGGAGACTGGGCTGTATAGAGAGGAGACTGGGCTGTATAGAGAGGAGACTGGGCTGTATAGAGAGGAGACTGGACTGTATAGAGAGCAGCTGTGGAAACTGGGCTGTATACAGAGGAGCTGTGGAAACTGGGCTGTATAGAGAGGAGACTGGGCTGTATAGAGAGGAGACTGGGCTGTATAGAGATCAGCTGTGGAGACTGGGCTGTATAGAGAGCAGCTGTGGAGACTGGGCTGTATAGAGAGGAGACTGGGCTGTATAGAGAGGAGACTGGGCTGTATAGAGAGCAGCTGTGGAGACTGGGCTGTATAGAGAGGAGACTGGGCTGTATAGAGAGGAGACTGGGCTGTATAGAGAGGAGACTGGGCTGTATAGAGGAGACTGGGCTGTATAGAGAGGAGACTGGGCTGTATAGAGAGGAGACTGGGCTGTATAGAGAGGGGACTGGGCTGTATAGAGAGGAGACTGGGCTGTATAGAGAGGAGACTGGGCTGTATAGAGAGGAGACTGGGCTGTATAGAGAAGAGACTGGGCTGTATAGAGAGGAGACTGGGCTGTATAGAGAGGAGACTGGGCTGTATAGAGAGGAGACTGGGCTGTATAGAGAGGAGACTGGGCTGTATAGAGAGGAGACTGGGCTGTATAGAGAGGAGACTGGGATGTATAGAGAGGGGACTGGGCTGGATAGAGAGGGGACTGGGCTGTATAGAGAGGAGACTGGGCTGTATAGAGAGGAGACTGGGCTGTATAGAGAGCAGCTGTGGAGACTGGACTGTATAGAGAGGAGACTGGGCTGTATAGAGAGCAGCTGTGGAGACTGGGCTGTATAGAGAGCAGCTGTGGAGACTGGGCTGTATAGAGAGGAGACTGGGCTGTATAGAGAGGAGACTGGGCTGTATAGAGAGGAGACTGGGCTGTATAGAGAGGAGACTGGGATGTATAGAGAGGAGACTGGGCTGTATAGAGAGCAGCTGTGGAGACTGGGCTGTATAGAGAGGAGACTGGGCTGTATAGAGAGCAGCTGTGGAGACTGGGCTGTATAGAGAGGAGACTGGGCTGTATAGAGAGGAGACTGGGCTGTATAGAGAGGAGACTGGGCTGTATAGAGAGCAGCTGTGGAGACTGGGCTGTATAGAGAGGAGACTGGGCTGTATAGAGAGGAGACTGGGCTGTATAGAGAGCAGCTGTGGAGACTGGGCTGTATAGAGAGGAGACTGGGCTGTATAGAGAGGAGACTGGGCTGTATAGAGAGGAGACTGGGCTGTATAGAGAGGAGACTGGACTGTATAGAGAGGAGACTGGGCTGTATAGAGAGGAGACTGGGCTGTATAGAGAGCAGCTGTGGAGACTGGGCTGTATAGAGAGGAGACTGGGCTGTATAGAGAGGAGACTGGGCTGTATAGAGAGGAGACTGGGCTGTATAGAGAGGAGACTGGACTGTATAGAGAGCAGCTGTGGAAACTGGGCTGTATACAGAGGAGCTGTGGAAACTGGGCTGTATAGAGAGGAGACTGGGCTGTATAGAGAGGAGACTGGGCTGTATAGAGAGGAGACTGGGCTGTATAGAGAGCAGCTGTGGAGACTGGGCTGTATAGAGAGCAGCTGTGGAGACTGGGCTGTATAGAGAGGAGACTGGGATGTATAGAGAGGAGACTGGGCTGTATAGAGAGGAGACTGGGCTGTATAGAGAGGAGACTGGGCTGTATAGAGAGGAGACTGGGCTGTATAGAGAGCAGCTGTGGAGACTGGGCTGTATAGAGAGGAGACTGGGCTGTATAGAGAGGAGACTGGGCTGTATAGAGAGGAGACTGGGATGTATAGAGAGGAGACTGGGCTGTATAGAGAGGAGACTGGGCTGTATAGAGAGCAGCTGTGGAGACTGGGCTGTATAGAGAGGTGACTGGGCTGTATAGAGAGGAGACTGGGCTGTATAGAGAGGAGACTGGGCTGTATAGAGAGCAGCTGTGGAGACTGGGCTGTATAGAGAGGAGACTGGGCTGTATAGAGAGGAGACTGGGCTGTATAGAGAGGGGACTGGGCTGTATAGAGAGGAAACTGGGCTGTATAGAGAGGAGACTGGGCTGTATAGAGAGGAGACTGGGCTGTATTGAGAGGAGACTGGGCTGTATAGAGAGGAGACTGGGCTGTATAGAGAGCAGCTGTGGAGACTGGGCTGTATAGAGAGGAGACTGGGCTGTATAGAGAGGAGACTGGGCTGTATAGAGAGCAGCTGTGGAGACTGGGCTGTATAGAGAGGAGACTGGGCTGTATAGAGAGGAGACTGGGCTGTATAGAGAGGAGACTGGGCTGTATAGAGAGGAGACTGGGCTGTATAGAGAGGAGACTGGGCTGTATAGAGAGCAGCTGTGGAGACTGGGCTGTATAGAGAGCAGCTGTGGAGACTGGGCTGTATAGAGAGGAGACTGGGCTGTATAGAGAGGAGACTGGGCTGTATAGAGAGGAGACTGGGCTGTATAGAGAGGAGACTGGGCTGTATAGAGAGGAGACTGGGCTGTATAGAGAGCAGCTGTGGAGACTGGGCTGTATAGAGAGCAGCTGTGGAGACTGGGCTGTATAGAGAGGAGACTGGGCTGTATAGAGAGGAGACTGGGCTGTATAGAGAGGAGACTGGGCTGTATAGAGAGCAGCTGTGGAGACTGGGCTGTATAGAGAGGAGACTGGGCTGTATAGAGAGCAGCTGTGGAGACTGGGCTGTATAGAGAGCAGCTGTGGAGACTGGGCTGTATAGAGAGGAGACTGGGCTGTATAGAGAGGAGACTGGGCTGTATAGAGAGGAGACTGGGCTGTATAGAGAGGAGACTGGGCTGTATAGAGAGGAGACTGGGCTGTATAGAGAGGAGACTGGACTGTATAGAGAGGAGACTGGGCTGTATAGAGAGGAGACTGGGCTGTATAGAGAGGAGACTGGGCTGTATAGAGAGGAGACTGGGCTGTATAGAGAGGAGACTGGGCTGTATAGAGAGGAGACTGGGCTGTATAGAGAGGAGACTGGGCTGTATAGAGAGGAGACTGGGCTGTATAGAGAGGAGACTGGGCTGTATAGAGAGGAGACTGGGCTGTATAGAGAGGAGACTGGACTGTATAGAGAGCAGCTGTGGAAACTGGGCTGTATACAGAGGAGCTGTGGAAACTGGGCTGTATAGAGAGGAGACTGGGCTGTATAGAGAGGAGACTGGGCTGTATAGAGATCAGCTGTGGAGACTGGGCTGTATAGAGAGCAGCTGTGGAGACTGGGCTGTATAGAGAGGAGACTGGGCTGTATAGAGAGGAGACTGGGCTGTATAGAGAGCAGCTGTGGAGACTGGGCTGTATAGAGAGGAGACTGGGCTGTATAGAGAGGAGACTGGGCTGTATAGAGAGGAGACTGGGCTGTATAGAGGAGACTGGGCTGTATAGAGAGGAGACTGGGCTGTATAGAGAGGAGACTGGGCTGTATAGAGAGGGGACTGGGCTGTATAGAGAGGAGACTGGGCTGTATAGAGAGGAGACTGGGCTGTATAGAGAGGAGACTGGGCTGTATAGAGAAGAGACTGGGCTGTATAGAGAGGAGACTGGGCTGTATAGAGAGGAGACTGGGCTGTATAGAGAGGAGACTGGGCTGTATAGAGAGGAGACTGGGCTGTATAGAGAGGAGACTGGGCTGTATAGAGAGGAGACTGGGATGTATAGAGAGGGGACTGGGCTGGATAGAGAGGGGACTGGGCTGTATAGAGAGGAGACTGGGCTGTATAGAGAGGAGACTGGGCTGTATAGAGAGCAGCTGTGGAGACTGGACTGTATAGAGAGGAGACTGGGCTGTATAGAGAGCAGCTGTGGAGACTGGGCTGTATAGAGAGCAGCTGTGGAGACTGGGCTGTATAGAGAGGAGACTGGGCTGTATAGAGAGGAGACTGGGCTGTATAGAGAGGAGACTGGGCTGTATAGAGAGGAGACTGGGATGTATAGAGAGGAGACTGGGCTGTATAGAGAGCAGCTGTGGAGACTGGGCTGTATAGAGAGGAGACTGGGCTGTATAGAGAGCAGCTGTGGAGACTGGGCTGTATAGAGAGGAGACTGGGCTGTATAGAGAGGAGACTGGGCTGTATAGAGAGCAGCTGTGGAGACTGGGCTGTATAGAGAGGAGTCTGGGCTGTATAGAGAGGAGACTGGGCTGTATAGAGAGGAGACTGGACTGTATAGAGAGGAGACTGGGCTGTATAGAGAGGAGACTGGGCTGTATAGAGAGCAGCTGTGGAGACTGGGCTGTATAGAGAGGAGATTGGGCTGTATAGAGAGGAGTCTGGGCTGTATAGAGAGGAGACTGGACTGTATAGAGAGCAGCTGTGGAAACTGGGCTGTATACAGAGGAGCTGTGGAAACTGGGCTGTATAGAGAGGAGACTGGGCTGTATAGAGAGGAGACTGGGCTGTATAGAGAGAAGACTGGGCTGTATAGAGAGCAGCTGTGGAGACTGGGCTGTATAGAGAGCAGCTGTGGAGACTGGGCTGTATAGAGAGGAGACTGGGCTGTATAGAGAGGAGACTGGGCTGTATAGAGAGGAGACTGGGCTGTATAGAGAGGAGACTGGGCTGTATAGAGAGGAGACTGGGCTGTATAGAGAGCAGCTGTGGAGACTGGGCTGTATAGAGAGGAGACTGGGCTGTATAGAGAGGAGACTGGGCTGTATAGAGAGGAGACTGGGCTGTATAGAGAGCAGCTGTGGAGACTGGGCTGTATAGAGAGGAGACTGGGCTGTATAGAGAGGAGACTGGGCTGTATAGAGAGGAGACTGGGCTGTATAGAGAGCAGCTGTGGAGACTGGGCTGTATAGAGAGCAGCTGTGGAGACTGGGCTGTATAGAGAGGAGACTGGGCTGTATAGAGAGGAGACTGGGCTGTATAGAGAGGAGACTGGGCTGTATAGAGAGGAGACTGGGCTGTATAGAGAGGAGACTGGGCTGTATAGAGAGGAGACTGGGCTGTATAGAGAGGAGACTGGGCTGTATAGAGAGGAGACTGGGCTGTATAGAGAGGAGACTGGGCTGTATAGAGAGGAGACTGGGCTGTATAGAGAGCAGCTGTGGAGACTGGGCTGTATAGAGAGGAGACTGGGCTGTATAGAGAGGAGACTGGGCTGTATAGAGAGCAGCTGTGGAGACTGGGCTGTATAGAGAGGAGACTGGGCTGTATAGAGAGGAGACTGGGCTGTATAGAGAGGAGACTGGGCTGTATAGAGAGGAGACTGGGCTGTATAGAGAGGAGACTGGGCTGTATAGAGAGGAGACTGGGCTGTATAGAGAGCAGCTGTGGAGACTGGGCTGTATAGAGAGGTGACTGGGCTGTATAGAGAGGATACTGGGCTGTATAGAGAGGAGACTGGGCTGTATAGAGAGCAGCTGTGGAGACTGGGCTGTATAGAGAGGAGACTGGGCTGTATAGAGAGGAGACTGGGCTGTATAGAGAGGGGACTGGGCTGTATAGAGAGGAAACTGGGCTGTATAGAGAGGAGACTGGGCTGTATAGAGAGGAGACTGGGCTGTATTGAGAGGAGACTGGGCTGTATAGAGAGGAGACTGGGCTGTATAGAGAGCAGCTGTGGAGACTGGGCTGTATAGAGAGGAGACTGGGCTGTATAGAGAGGAGACTGGGCTGTATAGAGAGCAGCTGTGGAGACTGGGCTGTATAGAGAGGAGACTGGGCTGTATAGAGAGTAGACTGGGCTGTATAGAGAGGAGACTGGGCTGTATAGAGAGGAGACTGGGCTGTATAGAGAGGAGACTGGGCTGTATAGAGAGCAGCTGTGGAGACTGGGCTGTATAGAGAGCAGCTGTGGAGACTGGGCTGTATAGAGAGGAGACTGGGCTGTATAGAGAGGAGACTGGGCTGTATAGAGAGGAGACTGGGCTGTATAGAGAGGAGACTGGGCTGTATAGAGAGGAGACTGGGCTGTATAGAGAGTAGACTGGGCTGTATAGAGAGGAGACTGGGCTGTATAGAGAGGAGACTGGGCTGTATACAGAGGAGACTGGGCTGTATAGAGAGGAGACTGGGCTGTATAGAGAGGAGATTGGGCTGTATAGAGAGGAGACTGGGCTGTATAGAGAGCAGCTGTGGAGACTGGGCTGTATAGAGAGGAGCTGTGGAGACTGGACTGTATAGAGAGGAGACTGGGCTGTATAGAGAGGAGACTGGGCTGTATAGAGAAGATACTGGGCTGTATAGAGAGGAGACTGGGCTGTATAGAGAGTAGACTGGGCTGTATAGAGAGGAGACTGGGCTGTATAGAGAGGAGACTGGGCTGTATAGAGAGGAGACTGGGCTGTATAGAGAGGAGACTGGGCTGTATAGAGAGCAGCTGTGGAGACTGGGCTGTATAGAGAGGAGACTGGGCTGTATAGAGAGGAGACTGGGCTGTATAGAGAGCAGCTGTGGAGACTGGGCTGTATAGAGAGCAGCTGTGGAGACTGGACTGTATAGAGAGGAGACTGGGCTGTATAGAGAGGAGACTGGGCTGTATAGAGAGGAGACTGGGCTGTATAGAGAGGAGACTGGGCTGTATAGAGAGGGGACTGGGCTGTATAGAGAGGAGACTGGGCTGTATAGAGAGGAGACTGGGCTGTATAGAGAGGAGACTGGACTGTATAGAGAGGAGACTGGGCTGTATAGAGAGGAGACTGGGCTGTATAGAGAGGAGACTGGGCTGTATAGAGAGGAGACTGGGCTGTATAGAGAGGAGACTGGGCTGTATAGAGAGGAGACTGGGCTGTATAGAGAGGAGACTGGGCTGTATAGAGAGGAGACTGGGCTGTATAGAGAGGAGACTGGGCTGTATAGAGAGGAGACTGGGCTGTATAGAGAGGAGACTGGGCTGTATAGAGAGGAGACTGGGCTGTATAGAGAGGAGACTGGGCTGTATAGAGAGGAGACTGGACTGTATAGAGAGCAGCTGTGGAAACTGGGCTGTATACAGAGGAGCTGTGGAAACTGGGCTGTATAGAGAGGAGACTGGGCTGTATAGAGAGGAGACTGGGCTGTATAGAGATCAGCTGTGGAGACTGGGCTGTATAGAGAGCAGCTGTGGAGACTGGGCTGTATAGAGAGGAGACTGGGCTGTATAGAGAGGAGACTGGGCTGTATAGAGAGGAGACTGGGCTGTATAGAGAGGAGACTGGGCTGTATAGAGAGGAGACTGGGCTGTATAGAGAGGAGACTGGGGTGTATAGAGAGGGGACTGGGCTGTATAGAGAGGGGACTGGGCTGTATAGAGAGGAGACTGGGCTGTATAGAGAGGAGACTGGGCTGTATAGAGAAGAGACTGGGCTGTATAGAGAGGAGACTGGGCTGTATAGAGAGGAGACTGGGCTGTATAGAGAGGAGACTGGGCTGTATAGAGAGGAGACTGGGCTGTATAGAGAGGAGACTGGGCTGTATAGAGAGGAGACTGGGATGTATAGAGAGGGGACTGGGCTGGATAGAGAGGGGACTGGGCTGTATAGAGAGGAGACTGGGCTGTATAGAGAGGAGACTGGGCTGTATAGAGAGCAGCTGTGGAGACTGGGCTGTATAGAGAGGAGACTGGGCTGTATAGAGAGGAGACTGGGCTGTATAGAGAGGAGACTGGGCTGTATAGAGAGGAGACTGGGCTGTATAGAGAGGAGACTGGGCTGTATAGAGAGGAGACTGGGCTGTATAGAGAGCAGCTGTGGAGACTGGGCTGTATAGAGAGCAGCTGTGGAGACTGGGCTGTATAGAGAGGAGACTGGGCTGTATAGAGAGGAGACTGGGCTGTATAGAGAGGAGACTGGGCTGTATAGAGAAGAGACTGGGCTGTATAGAGAGGAGACTGGGCTGTATAGAGAGGAGACTGGGCTGTATAGAGAGGAGACTGGGCTGTATAGAGAGGAGACTGGGCTGTATAGAGAGGAGACTGGGCTGTATAGAGAGGAGACTGGGATGTATAGAGAGGGGACTGGGCTGGATAGAGAGGGGACTGGGCTGTATAGAGAGGAGACTGGGCTGTATAGAGAGGAGACTGGGCTGTATAGAGAGCAGCTGTGGAGACTGGGCTGTATAGAGAGGAGACTGGGCTGTATAGAGAGGAGACTGGGCTGTATAGAGAGCAGCTGTGGAGACTGGGCTGTATAGAGAGCAGCTGTGGAGACTGGGCTGTATAGAGAGGAGACTGGGCTGTATAGAGAGGAGACTGGGCTGTATAGAGAGGAGACTGGGCTGTATAGAGAGCAGCTGTGGAGACTGGGATGTATAGAGAGGAGACTGGGCTGTATAGAGAGCAGCTGTGGAGACTGGGCTGTATAGAGAGGAGACTGGGCTGTATAGAGAGCAGCTGTGGAGACTGGGCTGTATAGAGAGGAGACTGGGCTGTATAGAGAGGAGACTGGGCTGTATAGAGAGGAGACTGGACTGTATAGAGAGGAGACTGGGCTGTATAGAGAGGAGACTGGGCTGTATAGAGAGCATCTGTGGAGACTGGGCTGTATAGAGAGGAGACTGGGCTGTATAGAGAGGAGTCTGGGCTGTATAGAGAGGAGACTGGACTGTATAGAGAGCAGCTGTGGAAACTGGGCTGTATACAGAGGAGCTGTGGAAACTGGGCTGTATAGAGAGGAGACTGGGCTGTATAGAGAGGAGACTGGGCTGTATAGAGAGCAGCTGTGGAGACTGGGCTGTATAGAGAGGAGACTGGGCTGTATAGAGAGGAGACTGGGCTGTATAGAGAGGAGACTGGGCTGTATAGAGAGGAGACTGGGCTGTATAGAGAGGAGACTGGGCTGTATAGAGAGCAGCTGTGGAGACTGGGCTGTATAGAGAGGAGACTGGGCTGTATAGAGAGGAGACTGGGCTGTATAGAGAGGGGACTGGGCTGTATAGAGAGGAAACTGGGCTGTATAGAGAGGAGACTGGGCTGTATAGAGAGGAGACTGGGCTGTATAGAGAGGAGACTGGGCTGTATAGAGAGGGGACTGGGCTGTATAGAGAGGAGACTGGGCTGTATAGAGAGGAGACTGGGCTGTATAGAGAGGAGACTGGGCTGTATAGAGAGCAGCTGTGGAGACTGGGCTGTATAGAGAGGAGACTGGGCTGTATAGAGAGGAGACTGGGCTGTATAGAGAGGAGACTGGGCTGTATAGAGAGCAGCTGTGGAGACTGGGCTGTATAGAGAGCAGCTGTGGAGACTGGGCTGTATAGAGAGGAGACTGGGCTGTATAGAGAGGAGACTGGACTGTATAGAGAGGAGACTGGGCTGTATAGAGAGGAGACTGGGCTGTATAGAGAGCAGCTGTGGAGACTGGACTGTATAGAGAGGAGACTGGACTGAATAGAGAGGAGACTGGGCTGTATAGAGAGGAGACTGGGCTGTATAGAGAGCAGCTGTGGAGACTGGGCTGTATAGAGAGCAGCTGTGGAGACTGGGCTGTATAGAGAGGAGACTGGGCTGTATAGAGAGGAGACTGGGCTGTATAGAGAGGAGACTGGGCTGTATAGAGAGCAGCTGTGGAGACTGGGCTGTATAGAGAGCAGCTGTGGAAACTGGGCTGTATAGAGAGGAGACTGGGCTGTATAGAGAGGAGACTGGGCTGTATAGAGAGGAGACTGGGCTGTATAGAGAGCAGCTGTGGAGACTGGGCTGTATAGAGAGCAGCTGTGGAGACTGGGCTGTATAGAGAGGAGACTGGGCTGTATAGAGAGGAGACTGGGCTGTATAGAGAGGAGACTGGGCTGTATAGAGAGGAGACTGGGCTGTATAGAGAGGAGACTGGGCTGTATAGAGAGGAGACTGGGCTGTATAGAGAGGAGACTGGGCTGTATAGAGAGGAGACTGGGCTGTATAGAGAGGGGACTGGGCTGTATAGAGAGGAGACTGGGCTGTATAGAGAGGAGACTGGGCTGTATAGAGAGGAGACTGGGCTGTATAGAGAGGAGACTGGGCTGTATAGAGAGGAGACTGGGCTGTATAGAGAGGAGACTGGGCTGTATAGAGAGCAGCTGTGGAGACTGGGCTGTATAGAGAGGAGACTGGGCTGTATAGAGAGGAGACTGGGCTGTATAGAGAGGAGACTGGGCTGTATAGAGAGCAGCTGTGGAGACTGGGCTGTATAGAGAGGAGACTGGGCTGTATAGAGAGGAGACTGGGCTGTATAGAGAGGGGACTGGGCTGTATAGAGAGGAAACTGGGCTGTATAGAGAGGAGACTGGGCTGTATAGAGAGGAGACTGGGCTGTATTGAGAGGAGACTGGGCTGTATAGAGAGGAGACTGGGCTGTATAGAGAGCAGCTGTGGAGACTGGGCTGTATAGAGAGGAGACTGGGCTGTATAGAGAGGAGACTGGGCTGTATAGAGAGCAGCTGTGGAGACTGGGCTGTATAGAGAGGAGACTGGGCTGTATAGAGAGGAGACTGGGCTGTATAGAGAGGAGACTGGGCTGTATAGAGAGGAGACTGGGCTGTATAGAGAGGAGACTGGGCTGTATAGAGAGCAGCTGTGGAGACTGGGCTGTATAGAGAGGAGACTGGGCTGTATAGAGAGGAGACTGGGCTGTATAGAGAGGAGACTGGGCTGTATAGAGAGTAGACTGGGCTGTATAGAGAGGAGACTGGGCTGTATAGAGAGGAGACTGGGCTGTATAGAGAGGAGACTGGGCTGTATAGAGAGGAGACTGGGCTGTATAGAGAGGAGATTGGGCTGTATAGAGAGGAGACTGGGCTGTATAGATAGCAGCTGTGGAGACTGGGCTGTATAGAGAGGAGCTGTGGAAACTGGGCTGTATAGAGAGGAGACTGGGCTGTATAGAGAGGAGACTGGGCTGTATAGAGAAGATACTGGGCTGTATAGAGAGGAGACTGGGCTGTATAGAGAGTAGACTGGGCTGTATAGAGAGTAGACTGGGCTGTATAGAGAGGAGACTGGGCTGTATAGAGAGGAGACTGGGCTGTATAGAGAGGAGACTGGGCTGTATAGAGAGCAGCTGTGGAGACTGGGCTGTATAGAGAGGAGACTGGGCTGTATAGAGAGGAGACTGGGCTGTATAGAGAGCAGCTGTGGAGACTGGGCTGTATAGAGAGGAGACTGGGCTGTATAGAGAGGAGACTGGGCTGTATAGAGAGGAGACTGGGCTGTATAGAGAGGAGACTGGGCTGTATAGAGAGGAGACTGGGCTGTATAGAGAGGAGACTGGGCTGTATAGAGAGGGGACTGGGCTGTATAGAGAGGAGACTGGGCTGTATAGAGAGGAGACTGGGCTGTATAGAGAGGAGACTGGGATGTATAGAGAGGAGACTGGGCTGTATAGAGAGGAGACTGGGCTGTATAGAGAGGAGACTGGGCTGTATAGAGAGGGGACTGGGCTGTATAGAGAGGAGACTGGGCTGTATAGAGAGGGGACTGGGCTGTATAGAGAGGAGACTGGGCTGTATAGAGAGGAGCTGTGGAGACTGGGCTGTATAGAGAGCAGCTGTGGAGACTGGGCTGTATAGAGAGGAGACTGGGCTGTATAGAGAGGAGACTGGGCTGTATAGAGAGGAGACTGGGCTGTATAGAGAGCAGCTGTGGAGACTGGGCTGTATAGAGAGGAGACTGGGCTGTATAGAGAGGAGACTGGGCTGTATAGAGAGGAGACTGGGCTGTATAGAGAGGAGACTGGGCTGTATAGAGAGGAGACTGGGCTGTATAGAGAGGAGACTGGGCTGTATAGAGAGGAGACTGGGCTGTATAGAGAGGAGCTGTGGAGACTGGGCTGTATAGAGAGGAGCTGTGGAGACTGGGCTGTATAGAGAGCAGCTGTGGAGACTGGGATGTATAGAGAGGAGACTGGGCTGTATAGAAAGGAGCTGTGGAGACTGGGCTGTATAGAGAGGAGACTGGGCTGTATAGAGAGGGGACTGGGCTGTATAGAGAGCAGCTGTGGAGACTGGACTGTATAGAGAGGAGACTGGGCTGTATAGAGAGGGGACTGGGCTGTATAGAGAGGAGACTGGGCTGTATAGAGAGGAGACTGGGCTGTATAGAGAGGAGCTGTGGAGACTGGGCTGTATAGAGAGGAGACTGGGCTGTATAGAGAGGAGACTGGGCTGTATAGAGAGGAGACTGGGCTGTATAGAGAGGAGACTGGGCTGTATAGAGAGGAGACTGGGCTGTATAGAGAGGAGACTGGGCTGTATAGAGAGCAGCTGTGGAGACTGGACTCTCTTTATTCTATCAGCCTTTGTTCCGTCTCGGTCAGCTGACACGGGGCTATTCTCTCCTCTACTCTCTCAGCCTTTGTTCCGTCTCGGCCAGCTGACACGGGGCTATTCTCTCCTACTCTCTCAGCCTTTGTTCCGTCTCGGCCAGCTGACACAGGGCTATTCTCGCCTCTACTCTCTCAGCCTTTGTTCCGTCTCGGCCAGCTGACACGGGGCTATTCTCTCCTACTCTCTCAGCCTTTGTTCCGTCTCGGTCAGCTGACACGGGGCTATTCTCTCCTACTCTCTCAGCCTTTGTTCCGTCTCGGCCAGCTGACACGGGGCTATTCTCTCCTCTACTCTCTCAGCCTTTGTTCCGTCTCGGTCAGCTGACACGGGGCTATTCTCTCCTCTACTCTCTCAGCCTTTGTTCCGTCTCGGCCAGCTGACACGGGGCTATTCTCTCCTACTCTCTCAGCCTTTGTTCCGTCTCGGCCAGCTGACACGGGGCTATTCTCTCCTACTCTCTCAGCCTTTGTTCCGTCTCGGCCAGCTGACACGGGGCTATTCTCTCCTACTCTCTCAGCCTTTGTTCCGTCTCGGCCAGCTGACACAGGGCTATTCTCTCCTCTACTCTCTCAGCCTTTGTTCCGTCTCGGTCAGCTGACACGGGGCTATTCTCTCCTCTACTGCTCCTCCTGCTATCTTCTGCTGCTCTGTGCTCTACTGTCAGCACCCTTCCTTCATATTGATCTGTTAGTAACGTTATTCTCTGTGTTGTCACCAGCCTGTGTTGCTGTCTGTTAGTAATGTTATTCTCTGTGTTGTCACCAGCCTGTGTTGCTGTCTGTTAGTAATGTTATTCTCTGTGTTGTCACCAGCCTGTGTTGCTGTCTGTTAGTAACGTTATTCTCTGTGTTGTCACCAGCCTGTGTTGCTGTCTGTTAGTAACGTTATTCTCTGTGTTGTCTCCAGCCTGTGTTGCTGTCTGTTAGTAATATTATTCTCTGTGTTGTCACCAGCCTGTGTTGCTGTCTGTTAGTAATATTATTCTCTGTGTTGTCACCAGCCTGTGTTGCTGTCTGTTAGTAACGTTATTCTCTGTGTTGTCACCAGCCTGTGTTGCTGTCTGTTAGTAACGTTATTCTCTGTGTTGTCACCAGCCTGTGTTGCTGTCTGTTAGTAATGTTATTCTCTGTGTTGTCACCAGCCTGTGTTGCTGTCTGTTAGTAATGTTATTCTCTGTGTTGTCACCAGCCTGTGTTGCTGTCTGTTAGTAACGTTATTCTCTGTGTTGTCACCAGCCTGTGTTGCTGTCTGTTAGTAACGTTATTCTCTGTGTTGTCACCAGCCTGTGTTGCTGTCTGTTAGTAACGTTATTCTCTGTGTTGTCTCCAGCCTGTGTTGCTGTCTGTTAGTAATATTATTCTCTGTGTTGTCACCAGCCTGTGTTGCTGTCTGTTAGTAACGTTATTCTCTGTGTTGTCACCAGCCTGTGTTGCTGTCTGTTAGTAATATTATTCTCTGTGTTGTCACCAGCCTGTGTTGCTGTCTGTTAGTAACGTTATTCTCTGTATTGTCACCAGCCTGTGTTGCTGTCTGTTAGTAACGTTATTCTCTGTGTTGTCACCAGCCTGTGTTGCTGTCTGTTAGTAATGTTATTCTCTGTGTTGTCACCAGCCTGTGTTGCTGTCTGTTAGTAACGTTATTCTCTGTGTATTCTCATCAATGTGATGGCTCAGTGCAGTCATGTATGACAGCATGTCCATAGACGTCCGTGGTGTCTGAGAGCTGGTGCTTTGTACTTCTCCATCCAGGCCGTCAGTTTTTCGACATGGCATGTTGTAGTCTGGTTGTAGACATGCCATCAGGGCAGTGAAGCCGACGTCCTCTACCGTTGATAATGGCTGCATATCAACTCCAATCCTCCTCTACCGTTGATAATGGCTGCATATCCACTCCAATCCTCCTCTACCGTTGATAATGGCTGCATATCCACTCCAATCCTCCTCTACCGTTGATAATGGCTGCATATCCACTCCAATCCTCCTCTACCGTTGATAATGGCTGCATATCCACTCCAATCCTCCTCTACCGTTGATAATGGCTGCATATCAACTCCAATCCTCCTCTACCGTTGATAATGGCTGCATATCCACTCCAATCCTCCTCTACCGTTGATAATGGCTGCATATCCACTCCAATCCTCCTCTACCGTTGATAATGGCTGCATATCCACTCCAATCCTCCTCTACCGTTGATAATGGCTGCATATCCACTCCAATCCTCCTCTACCGTTGATAATGGCTGCATATCCACTCCAATCCTTTCTGTAATCAGCGCTGGGATTCTCTCACTTCCTCCCTCATTGTATTGCTGCCAACAACAGGTTGGGTGTCATGGTGACTCCCTTTCAGATGGTTACGCATTCCACCTGTACTGCCATTGCAGCTCAATTCCACCTTGCAAAGTTTGCATTTATTTCACCACCTTCTCATCTAACTTCTCAAAGTATTGCCATACAGGCCTAGGCTGTTGTTTCTTCCCTATGTCACTCTCTGCCATGTTTCCAACCGTTAACGACCATGACGTACGGAGCGCTTTATATCCGTGGGAAATCATTTGAAAATATGCATATTTCGTCCTACTAACGTGTCCCTTTATGATGATGATCAGGACCTGTTAACGGTCGTTTTGTGATAACTACACTGTCATTTTTAATTTTGTAAAAATAAAATCCTGATGTCGTTAGAACGTTGAAATGTTAACCCAACTACTGTACTGGGTTGTATTCTCCAGCCTGTCCTGGTGTCCGGGCTCCATAAGCCTCTGAATGCAGCTCTGTGGAAGGCTGAGAGCTTCAACCAGGAGTTTGCTGACCACCAGGGAGACCTGCTCAACTGTAAAGATGGAGTTATCTCTAACTCTGGAATCAAGGAGTTCTGGGACGGCTTCGAGGACCTCACCAGTGAGTAGCCTTAATAATGTATCAGGTTATTGATCGAGGACCTCACCAGTGAGTAGCCTTAATAATGTATCTGGTTATTGATCGAGGACCTCACCAGTGAGTAGCCTTTATAATGTATCAGGTTATTGATCGAGGACCTCACCAGTGAGTAGCCTTTATAATGTATCAGGTTATTGATCGAGGACCTCACCAGTGAGTAGCCTTTATAATGTATCAGGTTATTGATCGAGGACCTCACCAGTGAGTAGCCTTTATAATGTATCAGGTTATTGATCGAGGACCTCACCAGTGAGTAGCCTTTATAATGTATCAGGTTATTGATCGAGGACCTCACCAGTGAGTAGCCTTAATAATGTATCAGGTTATTGATCGAGGACCTCACCAGTGAGTAGCCTTAATAATGTATCTGGTTATTGATCGAGGACCTCACCAGTGAGTAGCCTTTATAATGTATCTGGTTATTGATCGAGGACCTCACCATTGAGTAGCCTTAATAATGTATCAGGTTATTGATCGAGGACCTCACCAGTGAGTAGCCTTAATAATGTATCTGGTTATTGATCGAGGACCTCACCAGTGAGTAGCCTTAATAATGTATCTGGTTATTGATAATAATAGTATAGAGTATTCATATTATTAGTAATAATAATAGATTATTAATAATTAAGTGTATTGATTATATACACTGAGTATACCAAACATTAGGAACACCTTCCTCATATTGCGTTGCACCCCCCCTTTTGCCCTCAGAACAGCCTCAATTCATTGAAGCATGGACTCTACAAGGTGTCGAACGCATTCCACAGGGATGCTGGCCCATGTTGACTCCAATGCTTCCCACCATTGTGTCAAGTTGGCTGGATGTCCTTTGGGTGGTGGACCATTCTTGATATACAGTGCATTCGGAAATTATTCAGACCCCTTGACTTTTTCCACATTTTGTTACTTTACAGCCTTATTCTAAAATGGATTAAATAAATAAAAATCCTCATAAATATATACACAATACCCCATAATGACAGTGAAAACAGGTTTTTAGAAATTTTTGCAAATGTATAAAAAAAAAAAAACATATACCTTATTTACATAAGTATTCAGACCCTTTGCTATGAGACTCTAAATTGAGCTCAGGTGCACCCTGTTTCCATTTATCATCCTTGAGATGTTTCTACAACTTGATTGGAATCCACCTGTGGTAAATTCAATTGATTGGACATGGTTTGGAAAGGCACACACCTGTCTAGATAAGGTCCCACAGTTGACAGTGCATGTTAGAGCAAAAACAAGCCATGAGGTCGAAGGAATTGTCCGTAGACCTCCGAGACAGGATTGTGTTGAGGCACAGATCTGGGGAAGGGTACCAAAACATTTCTGCAGCATTGAAGGTCCCCAAGAACACAGTGGCCTCCATCATTCTTAAATGGAAGAAGTTTGGAACCACCAAGACTCTTCCTAGAGCTGGCCGCACTGCCAAACTGAGCAATCGGGGGAGAAGGGCCTTGGTCAGGGAGGTGACCAAGAACCCGATGGTCACTCTGACAGAGCTCCAGAGTTCCTCTGTGGAGATGGGAGAACCTTCCAGAAGGACAACCATCTCTGCAGCACTCCACCAATCAGGCCTTTATGGTAGAGTGGCCAGACGGAAGCCACTCCTCAGTAAAAGGCACATGTCAGCCCGCTTGGAGTTTGCCAAAAGGCACCTAAAGGACTCTCAGACCATGAGAAACAAGATTCTCTGGTCTGATGAAACCAAGATTGAACTCTTTGGCCTGAATGCCAAGTGTCATGTCTGGAGGAAACCTGGCACCATCCCTACGGTGAAGCATGGTGGTGGCAGCATCATGCTGTGGGGATGTTTTTCAGGATCGAGGGATCGAGGGAAAGATGAATGGAGCAAAGTACAGAGAGATCCTTGATGAAAATCGGCTCCAGAACGGGGGGGGGGGGGGGGGGGAGCTTCACCTTCCAACAGCACAAGTCAATGCAGGAGTGGCTTCGGGACAAGTCTCCGAATGTCCTTGAGTGGCCCAGCCAGAGCCCGGACTTGAACCTGATCGAACATCTCTGGAGAGACCTGAAAATAGCTGTGCAGCAACGCTCCCCATCCAACCTGACAGAGCTTGAGAGGCTCTGCAGAGAAGAATGGGAGAAACTCCTCAAATACAGGTGTGCCAAGCTTGTAGCGTCATACCCAAGAAGACTCAAGGCTGTAATCGCTGCCAAAGTTGCTTCAACAAAGTACTGAGTAAATGGTCTGAATACTTATGTAAATGTGATATTTCAATGTTTTTATTTGTAATACATTTGCAAAAAAAATTAAAAACTTGTTTTTGCTTTGTCATTATGGGTTATTCTGTGTATATTGATGAAGGGAAAAAACTATTTGCGGTAGATTTCAATTTAGAATAAGGCTGTAACTTAACAGAATGTGGAAAAAGTAAAGGGGTCTGAATACTTTCCGAATGCACTGTACAAGGGGAACTGTTGAGCGTGAAAAACCCAGCAGTTTTGCAGTTCTTGACACAAACTGATGCGCCTGGCACCTACTACCATACCCCGTTAGAAAGGCACTTAAATATTGTTTCTTGCCCATTCACCCTCTGAATGGCGCACACATCACAGTATTTTTCACATGTTTAATGGTATTTGACGGTATTTTATGTTTTTGAATAATAAAAGTTCTAAATTCGCTTTATGAGTCGACCCTAGGGTGGCAACGCATACATTCTAAGTGATTTCAATGGGTCTTTCTCCATTCTAATTGTTTTACACTGTACAATTCAACTTCAACCCCCCCAAAAAAATCAGCATTTTCATAATTTTCATCCATTTCTTTCCCTCATTTGAGATCATTTCCACAGTCCCTCTTAGGGCTGCATGAGATGGGCATACGATCCAGGCCGTACTTTTAACCAAACGTTGCAACTGCGATTTGACTTGCGATTCAGAGAAAAACAATTGGGTGAACTGTTGGAATCATGGAAATAGAATGATTATTCTAATTCTATAGTAAGAATATAATGGTGGGCACTTTGAATACAGTGTTGTTTGACATATCAACAAATGAAAATGCCAGGGAGGAGTTATTGTGACCAGGTAGGAACCAAAGTTTTGATAAGTGTTTCCTAGGGGACCCTATAATCTTTGGCTACATGAAATGTTTCATCTTAGCTACTTCATGTTTGCAAAGATATTCATGCTTTGCGTATTCCTCTTTGATTTAGAAGATACTGTTGCCTGAACAACATGCTGATCTAGACCTACACCATCACTGCTATTACCAGGCTGTGTACATTAGCTAGTTACGTTTGCTCTGACGCAGTACATTTATTAGCTAGCTAGCCAGCTAACTAGCGAGTAGCATTAGCGGCTAACAGGATTTAGGCCCAACTTATTAAGAAAAGACAAACTAGCTGTTTGCAGATGTAAGAAACACAAACTAATAGTGTAATTAAAGAACACTAGTGGGTTTATATTAAGAAGCAAAGTGGGAACAGCATCGTTGTCATCAACATTGTTGCTTATGCTGCAGTGACATTGCAGACTGAATGCAAGTGTCTCGTGGTCAAGCAACAACAAATATGCTCCTTGAGTAACGGGGGTGGGGCTAAGTCTGTGTGAGGCTAGGTCTGTGTCGAAAGCGGCATGGAGAGAGGACTCAATTAGCGGAGTGAACTAAAAAAATTGACGTTATACACAGCGTATCACATTTAACAAACCAAACATTCAAATACCTTTAAAGAAGGTGTCATGACAGTCCTGGGAGGATCCAAAACGAGTCAGATCAGGTTTGCACTGGGAGCTTCAACCAGACCCCCTCCCACCCGCAGAGGGAACTGTGGGGTTTTGACACCTCACACCCTGTTGGAAATCAAGGATTAGACCTTTCAGCTACATCCCTCTCCAAATCAACACAGGAAAGTTCCTTTGTCTACAGAGACTTTTCCCGCCGAAACTCTTAACACGTTCTAAAGCGAATATTGGAAAAATATTCCTAACAGAGAATGTGGGGACTGGTCAGAGGCGAGCTAAAGAATCATCATTTCATATGGGTTATTATTTTGTGATGTCATTACAACTGTTATAAAGTAAATACTGTAACTTGAACAGTATATACACTACATGTACCAAGTCTCCATTCTTTACGTTGTATATGAAATATAAAAAAATGACAGGAGTATTTTTGTTAAGATAGGAATGTGATTTTATGAGCCATGAGATAATTTGTCTCCTATAAACTTTTGCACAGTAAGTAGCCACGCCCCGAGTGAGGTCAGAGGGTGTGTCAGCCTGACGGAACCGTCCCTTTCGACCAGAGTTCATAAAAGCTTGGTAGAGAAATGAACCTTCAGACCAGAGTTCATAAAGGCTTGGTAGAGAAATGAACCTTCAGACCAGAGTTCATAAAGGCTTGGTAGAGAAATTAACCTTTCGACCAGAGTTCATAAAGGCTTGGTAGAGAAATGAACCTTCAGACCAGAGTTCATAAAGGCTTGGTAGAGAAATTAACCTTTCGACCAGAGTTCATAAAGGCTTGGTAGAGAAATTAACCTTCAGACCAGAGTTCATAAAGGCTTGGTAGAGAAATTAACCTTTCGACCAGAGTTCATAAAAGCTTGGTAGAGAAATTAACCTTTCGACCAGAGTTCATAAAAGCTTGGTAGAGAAATTAACCTTTAGACCAGAAAGACGTGAAGCAGCCGCTACACGTAAAAAATGGTTGCAACATATGAGACCAGAAGAACGACGAGCTGCTGCTCACGTTCAAAGTACGTTTAACCCTGAATCAACACGAGGTAGAGACGACAAGCCACCTCCCGGACAATCACTGGTACGGCTGATTAGCTGTTCTGAGCAAAGTATCTAGAAAAGCGAATTTAAGCAGGACCATCCTACTAAGCTACTCTCATCACCCCACTGGGGACCATCAACACAGCTGGCTAGCCTCTCTTCAAATACGCAACTTCAAGAGCGACAGGAAGAAGAATCTATTCTGCAGGACTACATGACAAGTCATTGGAGCCACGGACAGCTAAGAAGAAGGACATGGTGACCTCTGGTGAACAATCAGAGCCTTACAGCCTCTGGAAGCAACGTCAGCACAAAGCAGCCGCACACAAGCCTAAGATCACCATGCGCAATGCCAAGCGTCAGATGGAGGGGTGTAAAGCTCGCCGCCATTGGACTCTGGAGCAGTGGAAACGCGTTCTCTGGAGTGATGAATCACGCTTCACCATCTGGCAGTCCGACGGACAAATCTGGGTTTGGCGGAAGCCAGGAGAACGCTACCTGCCTCAATGCATAGTGCCAACTGTAAAGTTTGGTGGAGGAGGAATAATGGTCTGGGGCTGTTTTTCATGGTTGGGGCTAGGCCCCTTAGTTCCAGTGAAGGGAAATATTAACGCTACAGCATACAATGACATTCTAGACGATTCTGTGCTTCCAACTTTGTGGCAATAGTTTCAGCAAGACAATGCCCTCGTGCACAAAGCAAGGTCCATACAGAAATGGTTTGTCGAGATCGGTGTGCAAGAACTTAACTTGCCTGCACAGAGCTCTTGACCTCAACCTCATAGAACAACTTTTGGGATGCATTGGAACGCCGACTGCGAACAAGGCCTAATCGCCCAACATCAGTGCCCGACCTCACTGGCTGAATGGAAGCAAGTCCCTATAGCAATGTTCCAACATCTAGTGGAAAGCCTTCCCAGAAGAGTGGAGGCTGTTATAGCAGCAAAGGAGGGACCAACTCTATATTAGTGGCCATGAGATGTTCAACAAGCAGGTGTCCAAATACTTTTGGTCATGTAGTGTATGTTGTAATTGACAATATTAGTAATAATACCAATGTATTGATTATGTTTAGAGGAAAGCATCTTTCCCTATCTATAATCTTACTAAACGATCCTGTGTTCTCACCTGTGTTCCCTCCCCAACTCTCAGAGCGACCCAAGTCTAAAGACGGAGACACCATAGTGTACAGGCTGAAGGACTGGCCATCAGGAGAGGAGTTCATGGCCCTCATGCCTTCCAGGTAGGTCAAGGCCAACTCATCATAGCCAAGCAGACAGTCATAGTCATGGGGATTCTCTACAATCTACTGGTTTGTCTGGGCAGTAGGTCCAGTAGATCCAGCTATATAACACTGTCTAGTAGATCCAGCTATATAACACTGTCTAGTAGGTCCAGCTATATAACACTGTCTAGTAGATCCAGCTATATAACACTGTCTAGTAGATCCAGTAGATCCAGCTATATAACACTGTCTAGTAGATCCAGCTATATAACACTGTCTAGTAGATCCAGCTATATAACACTGTCTAGTAGATCCAGCTATATAACACTGTCTAGTAGATCCAGTAGATCCAGCTATATAACACTGTCTAGTAGATCCAGCTATATAACACTGTCTAGTAGGTCCAGTAGATCCAGCTATATAACACTGTCTAGTAGATCCAGCTATATAACACTGTCTAGTAGATCCAGCTATATAACACTGTCTAGTAGATCCAGCTATATAACACTGTCTAGTAGGTCCAGCTATATAACACTGTCTAGTAGATCCAGCTATATAACACTGTCTAGTAGATCCAGTAGATCCAGCTATATAACACTGTCTAGTAGATCCAGCTATATAACACTGTCTAGTAGATCCAGCTATATAACACTGTCTAGTAGATCCAGCTATATAACACTGTCTAGTAGATCCAGTAGATCCAGCTATATAACACTGTCTAGTAGATCCAGCTATATAACACTGTCTAGTAGATCCAGCTATATAACACTGTCTAGTAGATCCAGCTATATAACACTGTCTAGTAGATCCAGCTATATAACACTGTCCAGTAGATCCAGCTATATAACACTGTCTAGTAGATCCAGTAGATCCAGCTATATAACACTGTCTAGTAGATCCAGCTATATAACACTGTCTATTAGGTCCAGTAGATCCAGCTATATAACACTGTCTAGTAGGTCCAGTATATCCAGCTATATAACACTGTCTAGTAGGTCCAGTAGATCCAGCTATATAACACTGTCTAGTAGATCCAGCTATATAACACTGTCTATTAGGTCCAGTAGATCCAGCTATATAACACTGTCTAGTAGATCCAGTAGATCCAGCTATATAACACTGTCTAGTAGGTCCAGTAGATCCAGCTATATAACACTGTCTAGTAGGTCCAGTAGATCCAGCTATATAACACTGTCTAGTAGATCCAGCTATATAACACTGTCTAGTAGGTCCAGTAGATCCAGCTATATAACACTGTCTAGTAGATCCAGCTATATAACACTGTCTAGTAGATCCAGTAGATCCAGCTATATAACACTGTCTAGTAGGTCCAGTAGATCCAGCTATATAACACTGTCTAGTAGATCCAGCTATATAACACTGTCTATTAGGTCCAGTAGATCCAGCTATATAACACTGTCTAGTAGGTCCAGTATATCCAGCTATATAACACTGTCTAGTAGGTCCAGTAGATCCAGCTATATAACACTGTCTAGTAGATCCAGCTATATAACACTGTCTATTAGGTCCAGTAGATCCAGCTATATAACACTGTCTAGTAGATCCAGTAGATCCAGCTATATAACACTGTCTAGTAGGTCCAGTATATCCAGCTATATAACACTGTCTAGTAGGTCCAGTAGATCCAGCTATATAACACTGTCTAGTAGGTCCAGTAGATCCAGCTATATTAACCTGTCCAGTAGATCCAGCTATATAACACTGTCTAGTAGGTCCAGTAGATCCAGCTATATAACACTGTCTAGTAGATCCAGCTATATAACACTGTCTAGTAGGTCCAGCTATATAACACTGTCTAGTAGGTCCAGTAGATCCAGCTATATAACACTGTCTAGTAGGTCCAGCTATATAACACTGTCTAGTAGATCCAGCTATATAACACTGTCCAGTAGATCCAGCTATATAACACTGTCTAGTAGATCCAGCTATATAACACTGTCTAGTAGGTCCAGCTATATAACACTGTCTAGTAGATCCAGTAGATCCAGCTATATAACACTGTCTAGTAGGTCCAGCTATATAACACTGTCTAGTAGGTCCAGTAGATCCAGCTATATAACACTGTCTAGTAGATCCAGCTATATAACACTGTCTAGTAGATCCAGCTATATAACACTGTCTAGTAGGTCCAGTAGATCCAGCTATATAACACTGTCTAGTAGATCCAGCTATATAACACTGTCTAGTAGGTCCAGCTATATAACACTGTCTAGTAGATCCAGCTATATAACACTGTCTAGTAGATCCAGCTATATAACACTGTCTAGTAGGTCCAGTAGATCCAGCTATATAACACTGTCTAGTAGATCCAGCTATATAACACTGTCTAGTAGGTCCAGCTATATAACACTGTCTAGTAGGTCCAGCTATATAACACTGTCCAGTAGATCCAGCTATATAACACTGTCTAGTAGGTCCAGTAGGTCCAGCTATATAACACTGTCTAGTAGATCCAGCTATATAACACTGTCTAGTAGGTCCAGTAGATCCAGCTATATAACACTGTCTAGTAGATCCAGCTATATAACACTGTCTAGTAGGTCCAGCTATATAACACTGTCTAGTAGGTCCAGCTATATAACACTGTCTAGTAGGTCCAGCTATATAACACTGTCTAGTAGATCCAGCTATATAACACTGTCTAGTAGGTCCAGCTATATAACACTGTCTAGTAGATCCAGCTATATAACACTGTCTAGTAGATCCAGCTATATAACACTGTCTAGTAGGTCCAGTAGATCCAGCTATATAACACTGTCTAGTAGATCCAGCTATATAACACTGTCTAGTAGATCCAGCTATATAACACTGTCTAGTAGATCCAGCTATATAACACTGTCTAGTAGATCCAGCTATATAACACTGTCTAGTAGGTCCAGCTATATAACACTGTCTAGTAGGTCCAGCTATATAACACTGTCTAGTAGATCCAGCTATATAACACTGTCTAGTAGATCCAGTAGATCCAGCTATATAACACTGTCTAGTAGATCCAGTAGATCCAGCTATATAACACTGTCTAGTAGGTCCAGTAGATCCAGCTATATAACACTGTCTAGTAGGTCCAGTAGATCCAGCTATATAACACTGTCTAGTAGATCCAGCTATATAACACTGTCTAGTAGGTCCAGTAGATCCAGCTATATAACACTGTCTAGTAGATCCAGCTATATAACACTGTCTAGTAGATCCAGTAGATCCAGCTATATAACACTGTCTAGTAGGTCCAGTAGATCCAGCTATATAACACTGTCTAGTAGATCCAGCTATATAACACTGTCTATTAGGTCCAGTAGATCCAGCTATATAACACTGTCTAGTAGG